>NC_069499.1:245719171-246019171 GCF_027579735.1 Bombina bombina | reverse complement strand
TGTGTCAAACGGGAAGCCTCATAATAGTGGAATATATTAGGCATAGCAATTCCTCCTTGATCATATCTTTTTTGTAATATTTTCCCTGCTATTCTCGGCCTTGAGGATCCCCATATATAGGTCTGAAATAAGGAGTGGAATTTGTTCAGTCGCATCTTAGAAAGATTAAGAGGTAGGCATCTGAAGTAGTACAAGATTTTGGGAAGGATTGTCATCTTCAACCAGGCTATACGGCTTAACCATGAAATTTCATGCAATTTCTATGAATTTAAGAGAGAAGAAATTTCACGGAAGATATGATGGTAGTTTTTGTCCTTTACTAATTTTAGGTCTGGGCCTAATTGTAACCCTAAATGTCTGATTGTATCTGTAGACCACTGGAAATCATAGGTTGTTTGCAAAATATCCAATTAAAATTCAGGGATATGGATGGGCAGAGCTTCTGTTTTAGAGATATTGATTTTATCATAGCTATATTTACTAAAGCTTTTTATAATATTGAATACTGCTGGAAGAGAGGCCATAGGATTAGATAGGAATAGCGTTATATCGTCCGCAAAATGTGCGATCTTCTTACTCTCTTGACTTACTGAAACTCAGTGAATTTGAGGTGAATTACGAATGGCTTGAGCGAGGGGTTCAATAGCCAGGGTGAAGATTAAGGGCGACAGGGGACAGCCCTGTCGTGTACCATTTGTTATGGGAAACTCCGTGGAGGTAAATCCTAGGCCCTTAACTATGGCCGATGTGTTTGAATATAATGCTTGGATAGCTCTAATAATTTCCTGTGGGATTCCAAATTAGTGTAGTACCAACCATAAATATTTCCATCTAACCCTGTCAAATGCTTTTTCCGCATCTAGAGACAGGGTCTGCATGGAATGTTTTAGTCTAAAGGATTCTGAAAGAATATTAAGTACTCTTCTGGTGTTATCAGGGCCTTCCCTACCAAATGTAAACCCTAGTTGGTCTGGGTGTATAAGACTGGGGAGGAGAAGACGTAGGCGTTAGCCCAGAGTTTGGCATATAATTTAGCATCTAGGTTTATCAGCAAAATAGGTCTATAGCTGCTACATTAGGCAGGATCTTTTCCTTGCTTCGGTATGGCCAGGATAGTGGCTTGTAAAAATTATTTTGTAAGCGATCCTTGATTTCGTGCCTCTGAAAATAATTTCAAGAGGTTCGAACTTAGATGAATTCGGAACATCTTGTAGAACTCTGACAAGTAGCCATCTGGGCCTGGAGCATTATTATTTTGCATATGTTTAATGGCTATATTAAGTTAAGTTATTGTGAAAGGCGTTAATAGCTCTTCTCTGGCTGAATTGGAAAGAGAGGGGAGTTTTAGTTTATCTAAGAATGAGATAATATCTTGTGGTGGCGATTTCGATTCGTCTGTGGTCAATTTAAGGTTATACAGTTTAGAGTAATAAGTAGCGAACGCCTTACCAATATCTCTAGGGGAAGTGACCTTGGTGTTTCCTCTATCTATTTCCAGAATTCTAGCGGCTGCTGTTCTACCTCGTAGCTTACGGGCCAACAGGGCAGAAGCCCTGTTGCCCTGGTAATACATTAATTGTTTTAGGGAGGCCCATAAGCTCTGATATGAGATCTGAGGGTCTTCATTGATCGACAGGAATTCCGTAATAGAGGTCTGAAGAGAGGTTTTAAATTCCTGGTTATGGAGCAACTTTTTAGGAAGTTTCCAGGAAGGTCTGGAGGATTTAGTCATGTCAGTAGTGAGAGTGAAAAGTAATACATAATGGTCAGACCACGAACAAACCCGTATGCGCGATGAACTAACTCTGTTGAGGGTCCATGAATCAGTAAAAAAGTAATATAACCTAGAGTATATGTTGTAGGGTCTAGAGAAGAACGTGTAATCTTGCTCACCCGGGTGTAGTGCTCGCCATATATCGTATAGATTATAGTGCGCAATATGGGATTGGAATTTTGTAGCTGTGTTTAATGTATATGAATCTATGTCTTTATTGAGTTGGACCCGTTTATCTTTTGCTGGGTCCCAAACCATAGTAAAATCACCTCCTAAGACCATTGTTCCAGTCCTGACCGGTTCAACCCTGGAGAGAAGAGTTTTCAAAAAATGGGGCTGGGATTGGTTAGGGGCATAAATATTTACTAATGTAAACAAAGAACCATTCAATTTACAGATTAGTATTAGCAATCTACCCTGGTCATCCTTTTCATCATAGACATGTTCAAAACTTATTGACCTGTGAATTAAGACTGCTACACCCCTTGACTTCTCAACAAAGGATGAGTAGAATTGTATGGGGTATTCAGAGGATCTGAATGGATCCGGGCGAGATTCTAACCAATGGGTCTGTTGTAAGAAGATAATGTGAGCTTTAAGGGATTTCATAAGATTAGTCAGCAGGCTATGTTTAGTTGGGGAATTTAGGCCTTTACCATTTAGGGTGGCAAATGTCAGGTTTTCATAGGTTTCACCCATAGTTGACAATGTCCAAAGATAGAGAAGAATTAGAAGTTAGGGTCTATTTGGATTTGGGAGGTGGGATGGGGATTAGGAAGGGGATCACTCACCACGTCTAGAAGAGCTATGAATGATCAGGCTTCTCACTTGACAATTTCTGGAGGAATATAGGATATGGCCACCAGTTCTGTAGGTATGACAGTTTAGAAAGACAATTAGATACCTTGAATTGTACACTATCACTAGCGTGTTATATTAATTAGGTTAACAGCTGTTATTTCTAAGTTTCTAAGTTCCTGTTTACCAAAAACAATCAATAGTTAGACTATAAATAGCCCTTAATATTAAGGGCCAAGAGTTATATACGGTAAAGTATTTTCTAGAAAGGGTGGTATGCTGTTCCACCCGTGGAAGAGGTACACCTGCAATGAAGAGTGACCTCCTCGGCCCCCGTAACAGGGGATAGTACTATCAGTATTTCTGAGGAGGGGGGGTTATATTACTGTAAAAAGTAACAGAGGTGGTAAACTGGCACCTCAAGGGGGAGGGGAATAAGAACAAGTAAGGTTATTTATACCTTAAAGTATTTTAGTGCAAAATTGCGTAGGTAGAAATATAAATATCGTAAAAGAATATGTATACACCATGAACATCCTATGCTAAATACATAGTCAACTCTCTTCTTCTTTTTTTTTTCTCCCTGTATTTCATCCTAGGTAAGGGTATAGGTCCAGATGAGGATAGCTCATCTGGACTATGCGACTGGTCTTGGCGGTATGGCCGAAATGTCTTAGCCAGGTCAATAGGGCCTAGGGGTTTTGAAAGTTTAACAACATGAAACTAATGAGTAAACTATTTGGCGAGTGTCGTAACCTGGAAAAGAAGAGCTTATTGGCTGATATCAACATACCTAAGTCAATGGATTTTTGTTGATAGTAATGTGTAGCGTCACTAGACTAGTGAATGAACCAGGCGGGGAGTGTTGAAATCTATGATGATGTAACCTGTTCAATAGAACATTGTGGACCCCAAAATTAATAGTTTTGGAGTAAGAGATATATAACTTATCAATGATATCAGTACTATCCTAAATCATTAACAAAACATGGTCTAATAAATGTATAACAGGAAATATAATGATACAGTGGAAATACTTAGGACATTAGACAGTTAACTATGTAGTAGAATACAATGAAATACTATAAATATACTTAAGATATTATGTAGCTGATCGCTGCGGCAGAGGGCACCACTCGGGTGCCTGTGGGTGTAGTGGGGAGACAGGAGTTTCTCTGGATTCTTGATCCGGAGATAATGACAAGTCCCAATTTTTAAGAAGATCCAGGCCTTCCTTTGGAGTCATTATGGTATGGGTGGAACCATCCTTAGAAACTATGGGCGTCAATTTTTTCGCACAGACTGTATCAAAATAACCCGCCGGCATTCGCACCATGCGGATGGCACTTCATTACATGAATGTACTAAAAACCAAGCCGTAAAATTTCGCGTCTATTGTGTGTCGAAGACAATCGGATTATTGATAACTTTGAAGCTTCGTTCGGCGCGAAAGAGCAAAGTTAAGAAGCAGTCTGCAACCTGATTGGTTTAGTTCTTTACCCACGTGACGATCTAGGTGTCATAATCGTCAGACAAGCGGCAACGTCTGGCTGCTGACATGTATAAGAATGTGCATTTTCCCAGAAATCTTAGAATATTGTTTATTTACTTTTTAGGTATTCACTTTGACAAGATGGCTTGCTCCGGAGATTCTGCTACTTCTAAGAAGACTCGCAACCCTAACTTTTCGCATCAACAGAATGTTGTACTTGTTGATCTAGTACTCGAATATTATGACAATATTTATGGTAGTCGAGTCAAGCAAACCCCAGGCGCTCGTAAGAAGATTATTTGGGAGAAAATTAGTGACGCAGTGAGTGCTCAAGGACCCACTAAAAAAGATATTGAGTCCTGCAAAAAAAGGTTCAACGATATCAAGCGTCAAACAAAATCCAAAATTGCCAAAGAAAAGCAATATGCTCGAGGTACTGGAGGCGGACAACCTTATGTCGCAGATTTGACAGACTTTGAAAGAAAAGTTTTACAGAGGCTTGGCACGGAGGTCATTGAGGGCATAACCGATAACTGTGATAGCGATATTCGTGGTAATTATAATTTATAAATTAATATTTATATTGTTTACTTGTCTGCTCCAAAATTGTTTCTCTTACGTTCATGTTTTACAAAATTTGATTCTGTTAACGGAATCTTGATTGTACAATTTCTGGTTTACCGTTCCTTTAAAATAGATTTATGAATTACATTACTTCTCTCTGTATCTATTTTTTTAAAGTTCCAGTGAACGAAAAATAAAGCATTCATGATGGAGCATGAAAAACATTTTCAATTATCTAATATACTCCATTTTTTTCCCCTATTGCTTAATATATTTTAAAAAATAAGGCCTACATGGCACAGTAAAATGAAACCCAAATGTTTGATTTTAAAAGGGCATGCAATTTTAACCCACCTTTTTTTTGTTTTTTTCATTATCTAAATTGCTTTATTTTGTATATATTCTTTGTTGAATAACATATATTGATATTGAAATACTCGGTAGCTGCTATTTCTTCAACAAAGGAGAACTAACGAATGAAGCAAATTAGATAATAGTATTAAATTGTAATTTCTTTTTTAATGTATTCTCTATTGGAATCATTTGAGAAAGATGTTTTTAGAGACCTTTTAATTTGTGTATATTAAAGCAAGATACAAATCATAGGTAGGAAATGTTATAATGGGAGTACATTTAACTTTTAATTAGCATTTCATAAATTGCACATAAACTTTTCATTTTATTGATTGTATTAATTTCAATTTGTATTTACTAACTCCTAGGTGGTTCAGTTAGAGCGTCAACCTCTGCATCTGTCCATACCCCATCTACCTCTTCATCAGAGAGACCACGTCCTTCAACTTCTCAGCCTCTGAACGTAAGACAACAACAACATGGGCAATATTTACGGTCAACTACAAATACCAGCCACAGCCTATCGTCTGCAGATACTATTCCAGATGTAAGGAGCAGTACACCAGATACAGCTGTTGGAAGAAGCTCGGGTATGTATCTTTAAACCACTTATATATACACCTTCTGAATTTTTGTTTATAAATTAGATAGTACACCATCGAAAAGTGGTGCTGATTCGGTCACCATTCAGAGCCATGGTGACTGAATCAGCACCACTTTTCGATGGTAAGTTACTTTTTTAAAGTAAATATAGGATGACAAGACAAATAATTTTGTTAGAAACAAAATTTAACTTTTTAAACTTTGATAGTTATTCCAACTGTAATACTGTGAGATTGATGTATTTTATATGCAAACAGTTGTAGTAAGGAAGGCATTTAATCTTATTGTAAGATTCCAACATGACAGTATAACATGACAGTATGCATTTATCTTGTATAGTCACCTCTCTAACCATTAATGTTGGAATAAATTTCAATCTGCATCTTTTTTTTTTTTAAATTAATGCTAAATTGTTTTTTGTTTTTTTTAGATATCGCTGAGGAGGATGATTCATCAAGAGAGGTGATTCTGAATCTTGTTCCAGTTCCAGCACCAGAGGGTAGATCGCCAGAAAGTGGAAGCCTGACTCCTGACCTAACACAGATGGTACAAGATCAGGATTTGGATATACATGAGCCTGTTATAAACCACCGTAGTGATGAGGAAAATACAAATTCACCACCTGATCATGGAGTTCAAGCACAGGGAATTGAACCATTGGAACAACCACAAGCTATTGTCCAAGAGCAGGCACCTTTGGAAGATGCAGGTCTTAACGAAATGTTAAATCTTGCCAGAGGATATAGAGCAGACAGTAGACAGGTCCAGGAAATTTTGTCTGGACATTTAGAAAGATTTGACACTTATAACCAGCAACGGTTGGAACTGGACCGTGAAATCTTTAACTGGCAAAGAGAAATGGACAGGGAAAGGAACCTACATATAAACAGGGCCTTGACAATAGCTGAAAACAACATGCGAATGGCTCAAAATACTATGCAAACTTTGTTAGAATTGATTAGAGATAGACATCAGAGCCAAGAGTCGCCAGATCCAAAAAGACCACGGTTTAATTAGTGCATTGTTATGGACAATTTTAAAGTTATTATTATTGTTTTTTGTTGACGAAGAATATATTGTTATTTGTACATAGTTTTATTAAAGTTTATCCTGTTTTTATTTAATTTTCTTTTTTCTTTTTTAAATTTAGTTAAAATCAGTTACAGGTTTAAAATGTATTGTACACACAGACAAATCTAAGTGAAACAATTATAATTTTTATTACATCCAAAATATTAACAAAATTGAATCAAAATGGCATTATAAAAAAAAAGTGCTCACGGCCAATACAGTATTTTTTGGGGTTTTGAATAAACTTTTTAACATACCAAAATATGACAATTTTAGTGGCCTCAAATAAAATAAAATCTGTTTTCCACTACATAAGTATTGTAGAGATTCTGAACCTGTGTATTTAAATTCTTTATAGTATCCATTATTTGTTTAATATCTTCACAGACAGAGGATTGAACTTGTAATACAACTGGTACACTGGAATCTAGAGAAGGGACAAAAATTAGAAAATAAATTAAGGATTATGAGAACATGTTTAAAATAAAAACAGATTATTAATAAGCAGGTAACAAAATTGTATTACCATTTTGGTTAGAGGCGGTATTATCTATAGATGTACTTGTCTGTGTAGATTTAGAAACCATAGATATGTCCCAGTCGTTATCAATATCAGAAATATTGGTTTAGTTTTTCTCACTACTTGCATCTGAAATATATATTTAAAAATTGAGGTATATATTTTGGTATTGATTTGACTATAAGCTATAATATAGTAAATCAAAAAAATTAATAAACAATTACCTAGTTGAATTGAGGGTGAAGTGAATGACATCCTTTCAGGAGCATTATTTGCTTCATTGTCACTATCTATGAAAGATTAATAAGGAATTCTATATAAAAAATTGTAAGTTGAAAAATGCTAATGGTACAAAATATAAGAAAAATACCTTCTGTAGAAGATATTTGTATTATTCTTGTGAACCTTGTTTTCTTCTTTTTCATCACTCTTTTATTGGTTTCTGTAAATTACACAACAAGCTAATCATGATTAAATTTAACAGTTGTATAACTATAGATATGTAAACCATGGTTCTATTGTACCTTGAGGTGTATGAACGACAGTTAGGCGCCTGACACCTCCTTTCTGTGGGGACAATTGTCTGTCAAGCAAAGACAGTGGCAAGGGTGGGGATCTAGCCTCACTTCTAGGTGTCAAATTTAGAAAAGGCCTTACATAACGTGGAGGAGGAGCACCACAAATATTTTCTTTCTTCTTATCTGAAATAGAAAATTTGTACTTATGTTTGTTTAAAGTTTCTTAGTTTTAAAATGTGTTATATAATAAAGTTTTCAATTTTCGTGTGTTAGAATGTTTATAGTGTTTCAATTTGTTTTAAATTAGAATGGACATGAAAGTGATATGGTACACCTATTTATTCTTTCAGTTATCATATTGATGATGAACTTTGCATTGAATTTATAATGTAAAAGAATAACTAAATTATATACCAGTAAGAAACAGTATGGACATGAAAGTGATCACTATGGTACACTGAAACCTAATTATAATTTCAGATCTCATATTGATGATGAACTTTGCATAGAATTTATAATTTAAAAGAATAGCTAAATTATATACCAGTAAGAAACAGTATGGACATGAAAGTGATCACTATGGTACACTGAAACCTATTTATAATTTCAGATCTAATATTGATGATGAACTTTGCATAGAATTTATAATTTAAAAGAATAACTAAATTATATACCAGTAAGAAACAGTATGGACATGAAAGTGATCACTATGGTACACTGAAACCTAATTATAATTTCAGATCTCATATTGATGATGAACTTTGCATAGAATTTATAATTTAAAAGAATAACTAAATTATATACCAGTAAGAAACAGTATGGACATGAAAGTGATCACTATGGTACACTGAAACCTAATTATAATTTCAGATCTCATATTGATGATGAACTTTGCATAGAATTTATAATTTAAAAGAATAACAATTTTATAAACTTACATGTCCTTAAAAGGCTCCTAATAGATTGGTAATATAGTGGTTCTCGACGTTTAACATCACTGTATCGTCTCAAACATTGACGCCTGGTCCTTTTAATTTTTGATACACGATACATTCTGCGTATCATTTCATAAATAGTTTTGTCCCTTTCATCTTGAATGACCCCCCGGACACCCCCTAAGCGTTTGGGAAAATATCTATCCATTACATACACTAGAATTATCATTTCCCCAGATGTGAAAGGTGCAATTCTCTTCATCCTCCCTGGTACCATAGCAACTTTCTAGATGGGTGTGTCAAATCCCAAAATGTTCTCAATATCGCGTTATTCACTGTCTCTATGCAACATTATTGTATATTTGCTAAATTGTTAGAATTCTTTGGATACAATTATAAAAAAGTTGTATTATTTATTGCCATTCTCAAGTAATGATAAATGTAAATGAAGTTTGATGTATATATTTTATTGTGTAATATAGTTATCAATAGTGTAGTGTAGGTTTTTTTTTGTTATGTAGAACAGTCATATAATTATAGATATTTATGATTATTTGGTTTATATAGTTATTGTGCAATATGTTGGTTTTAAGTAAAAATTAAAGTTTTATTAAAAAACAATATCCAATGTCACCGTTTATTATAATTTGTTAACTTATAAAAGTAAAAACAAATAAAAAATCACACAAGTAATTTGAGAGGGAAATGGTGTCTTTCTCTGTCACCACCCCCCCACCCCCCCCTCTACCAACCTGACCACATACGCCTAGTTCCGTATTAGACTATATTTCCCTTTGATAAAGGTGCCGGGGAGCTCAGTCCCCCTCTCCCTAAACCCTATCCCTATCCCTATCCCCCCCCCTGGAGTGGAAGGATCCGATTTGATTTGATAGGATTGTTTAGGCCATACATTTACTGTTTTATGATTTGTATTAGTTATTTGATGTTTTATAAAAAAAAATGGAAAAGAACCAGATTAACATCTCAGTGTGGAGATATCCTACTTGGGGAAGGCTCTCTCCCTCAGATTGAGGGTTGTCGAATTCCCTCTCTGTATCTTACAAATGTAAATTCTGATGTATTACATACTGTGATTTCCATATTGTGATGGATCTGGATTATAAATAAAGTTTAAAAAAAAAAAAAAATCACACAAGTATATGATGGAAAAAAAAAGATTTTATTCAGAAAGTGAAAATTTAGTTTTTTATTCAAAAGACCAAAAAATAGAAGTCCTGTGATTACAATCTTTTGATTAAATCAATCCTTAAAATAGTTCTCTGGGACATAATTTTTGGCATTAATGGCCTGTCTTGTTGGTGCATCATTACAGATGACCTCAGGGAAGTTCTCAAATGATATTTCTTCTTCATCATCAATTTCAATTCCTTTTCTTATTGCAATGTTATGGAGAATACAGCATACAAGAATAATTTTTGCAACCTTCTCTGGAGCATACTGCATGCCACCACCTGAGTGGTCAAGACAACGAAAGCGCATTTTTAACAATCCAAATGCTCTCTCGATGATTCCTCGGGTGGATCTGTGTGCCTCGTTGAATTTCACCTCACATCTTCTTCGAGGATTGTTATAGGGTGTGAATAACCATTCTCTACTGAAATAACCAGCGATAAAGATGATAATTTCAATGAGAATTAACTATGTTTTTTAGTTAAATCTATCATCACAATGCATGACATAAACTACGTTTGACAATTATAATAATACTGTAACATAACATCACAAAATATAATTACCTAACAGCCATCCTTCAGGCATCTCTCCCTCCTCAAACTTCCGATATAACCCAGACTGACGCAAGATATACGAATCATGGCAGGATCCAGGGAAGTTGGAACGGACACTGATTATTTTCATGTTATGGTCACACACCATCTGAACATTGAGGGAATGGTACTGTTTTCTGTTCCGGAAAACTTCCTCACGTTCTCGGGATGGTTTGACTGCAACATGGGTGCAATCGATGGTTCCAAGTACATTGGGCATTCCGGCCATTCTATAAAAATTAGACTTCACAGATTGCCACTCTTCTGGAGTCGCTGGAAGGCACACGTACCTTGGAAAGACGACCATCAAAGCATCAATAACTTTGGTTAGGTGCCTCGAAAAAGCAGACTGGCTGATGCCAATTATAACGCTAGACACAGCTTGCAATGAACCGGTGGCAAAAAAGTGTAAGGCTGCCAACAGTTTTAATAGTCCGGGTATGGCTTGTGAACGCGCTGTCATAGGTTCCAGGTATTCTGCTATTTCATAGTAAAGTTCCATAATAGCTTCTCTGTCCAAACGGAATCTCTGGATAATCTCTCAATCAGAAATGCTTTCCAAACCCATACGTGGAAGGAAAACTCTAGGGACTCTGATTCTTCTACCTCTCCTTCTTTGCAAGTTGTCAACCGGTGCCTGTATAGCCCTTCTTCCTCGTAATTGAATTAATCGGAAAAGAAACATGTGTAAAAGTGTCTCCATCTTCATTCAGTGATCCAAAAACCAATAATGCTACAATAGTAGTCTAGTCCTTTCACTTAAGTACTTCTACCTGGCGTCAGGTTGATACGCCCTATAGTTTTCTATTGTATTCGCTACCTAAATGGTCGCGAAGCAAATCACACAAAGTTACAGTGAAAGTTGGAGTGGACGGATTAGTTGCAACATTCATAATTTCCGATTACAGCAAATTTACGTGCGATCGAACATGTAGTAAGTGAAAAAAGGCTTCGGAACGATCAATTGCATAAAATTACGATCGCTGATGAAAATAGTGGTTTTTCGACCAGATCGCAGATGGGTACATACGAGAAGCAGATCGTGAGTGAATTTTGACGCGGAAATACAGTCGGATGATCACTTCGAAGCTTAGTACATGGCGCCCTATGAGTTTAGTGGGGTAAACCCAGCGGTATCGAATGTTACTTTTACGTAAGGTCTGGGTGATAGATCTAAATGTCCTTCTTTTTTGGAGGGTATATGTTGAGACATCTGGGAATATCAACACTTGCTGAAATTTTGATGGTAGGGTTGAGCGGTTGGCCATCTCACGAAGAATTCTTTCTTTTATGGGTGAAGAAATGCACTCTGGTCAGCACGTCTCTTGTAGTGAGATAGGTGCGGTGCTGCTCAGTCCACGTTCTTCTCTACAGCACGTCTCTTGGTTTATCCTGAGAGACGTTTCGTGGTCTGGGGACTCTATGGACTCTGTCCAGGATGAGACCAGGGGGGTCCAGTGCAGGTAGAAGGTGTTGGCATAATTCTAGGATGTACTGCTCCTGTTCAGCTGAACCAACTTCTTCCGATACTCCTCTGAATTTTAAATTATTGCATCTAGACCTGTCTTCCATATCAGCCAATTTAATTCTAAGTCTGAAATCTGGATAGACAAGTTCTGAGAGTAGGACAGGAGATTAGCATGATCAATGGCTAAGTTTTCGTGTTTCCGTTCCAGGGTCTCCGTACGTTCCCCTAGTGCCGCTATGTCTCTACGGAGATCAGCTGCAGAGCTTTTTATTTCTTTGTTAAGGTGTCTTGCAGCATATTCATACGATGAGTTAAGACATTGACTATATTGGAGGCCAAATTATCAGTTGGCAAGTGTTGAGAGTCCATACTGTTCTCTGAATAATTTTCATCCACAGAGGAATGAGTGCCCCTTGGTGATAGGGAATTTGTAGAAGGCTGATCTTTGAAATGGTCTGCTACTGTTCTTTTTGGATAGCATGTCACTTTAGGTTTTCTTTTAGAAGCTTGAGACATATTATTTGAGTATGGAGGGTGTCCAAGTTTAGTCAGATGTAGGATAGATGTGTATAGCGATCAACTCAATGTTAGAAATAATAGGTATAAATATGAAAATTCCGTCCCCCCGGGTGCCAGCTTGATAGTTTACACCAGCATCATTAACACAGAGAGAGCCTGTATAGAATTAAGGCAAGGAAGAGGTAGGCAACCATATGCTGAGGGCCTGCAGCCCCAAAACTTTTCAGTACTGGTTTGTTACTTATGGAAGTCTCTTAGCCTTGGTTAGTGCAAGCAGCCTGAGATGGATGTTTGTTTGAGAGGTAGTAGTAGTTCAGTCTTTATTAAATAGTATATTTTAGAGTCTGCGGCTTGTTATGGGGCCTTTATTTATAGTTAGTGTATGTAAAAATGACGATTTTCCCGTCACTTACCCCTCGCAAAATACGTTTTTTCTGCTTCTCTATATTTGATTTATGTAAAGTATGACCTTGATCCAGATCTAAAGGCTCCTTGTTTTAGCTGATATTTGAGTTAGGTAGTGTGACACTTGGCAGGATATGAGTATCAGCATTGCCTGTGTGTAGGCCTGTAGTTTTGTGTTCTCATAGGTGACCATTGTTAATGGCTCACAAATGTTCACCCCTGGATCTGTCTGATAGCTTACCGGGTGGTATCCTGGGTGTATCCGAAGTTACAGCCTATTTGGAGTGGTCATTAGTTCCGGAGTAGGCCGCAGCCGCGGTCTTTCTTAGTATTGTACCGGTCAGGCAGATTCTGGAAGTTTACAATTCGCTAAGATCTCACCAAACCCGCACACCGAGTGTTCTATCCAGCACAGTCAGGAACCTAAAGGTCTTTACTTCAGCCTTGTCCAGTGGTTCACCTTAATTTAGTGATTTGGTATTTTTAAGACAGAGCTCTCTACAAATGCTGCTGCTCAGATCAACGGCTAGCTCCACCCCCCAATTTAGGTGTATTTTAATTATGTTAAAGTTAGGGGTTGTTAGGTTTAGGGGTTAATAGTTTAATTTATATAGTTGCGATGTAGGGGGCGATGTGGGGGGCGGCCGTTTAGGGGTTAATAGCTTTTATTTAGTGTTGGCGATGTGGGGGGATGGCGGTTTAAGGGTTAATAGTTTAAGTTAGGTAGTTGCAATGTGGGGGGGCCGCAGTTTAGGGGTTAATAGCTTTATTTAGTGTTGGCAATGTGAGGGGATGGTGGTTTAGAGGTTAACAGGTCTAGTTAGTGTTGGCGATGTGGGGGGACGGTGGTTTAGAGGTAAATAGGTTTCGTTAGTGCTGGCGATGTGGTGGGACGGCAGTTTAGAGGTTAATAGGTTTTTATTTAGTTTTGACGATGTGGGGGGATGGTGATTTAGATAATTTGGTTTTGGCATATTCCTTATGTTAAGTTAAAGGGACACTGAACCAAAATTGTTTCTTTCATGATTCAGATAGAGTAAGCCATTTTAAGCAACTTTCTAATTTACTCCTATTATCAAATTTTCTTCATTCTCTTGGTATCTTTATTTGAAATGCAAGAATCTAAGTTTAGATGCCGACCCATTTTTTTGTTAACAACCTGGGTTGTTCTTGCTGATTGGTGGATAAATTCATCCACCAATAAAAAAAGTGCTGTCCGTAGTTCTGAAATAAAAAAAAGCTTAGATGCCTTCTTTTAAATAAAGATAGCAAGAGAACGAAGAAAAATTGATAATAGGAGTAAATTACAAAGTTGCTGAAAATTGCATGCTCTATCTGAATCACAAAATAAAAAATTTGGGTTCAGTTTCTCTTTAAATCGTTTTTCGGATTCATTCGTTATTTCAGATCTATTCTTTATTCATATTCATTATTCTATTCTAAACTTTAGAATAGAATAATGAATATGAATAAAGAATGGATCCGAAATAACGAATGGATCCGAAAAAAACGATTTAACTTAACTAATTTGCCAAAACATTATTTATTATATAAAAAATAATTTCGTTTCAGCAAATTAGTTAACTAATAAAAACGAAACAAATTTTTTCCCTGTGCACATGTCTATTTAGAAGTTACACATGCTGCAGGATGTGTAGGTAGAAACATGAATTTCAACCCTGGACAGCACACGGATAGTGACACTCAACAGCACTATTCATATTCCTCTCTGCACACCCTGAAGCATGCATAACTCATAAGTGTCCAGGAAAACATGGCAGAGCGGGCAACCCTAGATATACAGAGTTTGTGCAAAAAAGTCTGTGTGGAAACCCTGTTAGATAATCTTATGTTCCACACCGCTTTGTTTGGAGAGTCTCTTTTGTTGCCTATTTGTATCTGTCCCTAATTGTTCTCAGCAGGAAAGTGAGATAACATACAATTTATAGGGCCATTGTATTGTTAAAAATACATGCTCTAATCTTGTCCCAGTGTAATGCATAGTTTAACTAGTATTGTTGGAAAATTACTACAAATACTTATAACACACATTGAAATTAGGCTATCAAATCACATTAGCGAAACAAAGACACTCTATTGAACTAGGATCGCTGCTGCCTGGTCTCAAGCTACAGTATTCCAACACAGCTGAACCTATTTCATTGTGACAGTATCCAAAGCCAGCTAAAACCTATAGGATAATTATGTTGGTGAGGAGTCTGTATTTAACAAGCAGCGGTCATTAGACCACTGCTTATCTAACCTTTTGCCACCTCTTAGGACAGCTAACCTAACCTTTTGCCACCTCTTAGGACACCTCCTCCGCGTGATTGGCTGTGTGCGCGGGCAGGGGGCGGGATTGCGTAAAAAAGCGTTTGTGTGCAATGCTGAATTCCTGCAGCAGAATTCCGCCCACCAGAGGTGAGCTGCGGCGGACAGGGGCACGTACAGTATGTGCGCCCCTGTCCGCCGCAGCTTGATAAATTGACCCCTTAGGGTTGATCCCCAAGGTAAGAGGAAGTAGAGGGGAAGCTCATTCCCTCCAACAGGAAAAGTTACAGCTGAAATATGATTTTGTAGCTTTTTTAAAAAAAAAAAAAATATTTTCAAAGAGCTTTATCGCAAAATGTGATGTTTTACAGCAAGTATGAAATGAACAAGTATGACATTAACATAGCATATAAAAGTTTACTGCATATTTACTGATTATGTGATAAAACCATGTACTTTTGCTGTATTCCCACTTATCCAACTGGTCAGGGCTTTTATAAATCTATATAATAAGCTTAAGGATAGATGAAGACCCAATGAGATGTTGGTTGAACAGGATAAGTGGGCTATGCTTATTGAACACTCTATCCATACCCACAGCTGGGGAGATCTCTCTTGGATCCCACAACTAAAAAGAAAACCAGATATGCTGATGTTGGGGTTAACCTGCTTATAACTAGTATGTAACATTAAACACTAAAACCCACATCAAATAAACTGTTAAGCATTGTAAGGGATTTGCTTATATACCTTGTTGGGAAAACAATTGTGTCTTTGTGTTGTGGCTGCTTGCCTATAAAGTGAGGGGCAGTGAGTGGCTGATCTGTGGCTGTAGGGTATTTATCATGGCTTAAATAAAAATGTCATCACATACTATGCTATAATAATACAGTTTTGCCCCAGTTTTTGTCCCGGTATATAGTGGCCTCCATCAATTACTCCCTTCTGGACTATGTAGTACAAAGCAATATGATATTGAACATTATCAGGGAGAAATGTACTTATACATCTATATCTGCCCTAAACAGTCCGGTTTATAATTAACTACAACATAAACAGGCTTAACTAATGAACAAACTGAAACAAGTTGTATTATACCTATATATAGGTTAAGTTTTGCTCTGACCTATGATCTTGTAGTGAGGTTGAATCTATTTGATAGCGGGCAAAGTGTATGTTAGCACTTTAAGAAGGAGAGTAAGGCATAAGCATGTTGTATCGTTCCTATCTATTACGCAGGAGGGACATATAGTTTTGTGACGCATGATGAATCTAGATATGTCGTGCCTAGCCAATTGAGATAGGGGTTATAGATATTTTTGCTGGTGCTACGCTTTTTATTATTATTATAAATGGCCTGTGAAGACTCATTTCGTGCTGATTTGTATCTAAGGCTGCTTTTGTTGTTTCCTCCTGTGGCTACGACCGCTTACCACAGGAGCAAAATCAGTTTGTTGTGAAGTTAGATATTAGCGGCATTACAAATGCGGTATTATCCTCAAGTTTCACATGGCATACATATATATAACATTTGTACAATGGTATTATGTTTGCTAGAGACAATAGGAATACATGTAAAATATAAAGCAGAACAACTAAGTATCTCTATAACATGATGTTGAACGCCCCATTAATATTCTAGATAGATGTTTGTTACGAGAGGCAGAGGTATTAGATCTCTGCTGATCTTTTAGTCCCAAGACTAAATTTGCATATACGAGAGCGCCTCTCAACTATATTTCCGGGCAACCTGTGGAGCATATACAATCATTAATAATAACTTGTTGGGCATATAAATGATAGGAAGCTGAAAACATTACATACTAGAGTTAATCATTGATATCTTAAGATTACTAGCATGTATCATACATAACTTTACCGGAGCATTTAACTATGCTCAGTCCCCGGGTTCTTTCTGTCAGCAGAGTCTGGTGGGAGGAAGTTAAGCAATAACGATCGTTGTATGGATAAACTATAGAACATGGAACTAGCGTTGCATTGTAATATGTCCCGAAAGTATCATCGACACTACTGCAAGGCATATGATAATAAAGTTCCGTTTATCGGCACTTCAGCCGTATATTGTCTGAGAAGGGTATCTTTAGACTACCCATCTCCTGTTTTCGGGATGTGTCTATGTGTCTATCACTATGAAAACAAAAGATATCTTGCCATAAGTTGACCTGAAGTGTGGTCGGCGTATCGCCGCAGCTGCAAGATACGTCACGATTATTATTTTTTTTTTAATAACTTTATTTATAAATAGTGAGGACAAAATGATCCACCATATACATGACAAGTTTAACAATAAGAAATGCCAAAGCACTTGTAAGATTCGCCAAGTCCATCATAGTGACTGATGATATAAAGGAAGATTTCCTCCTGCAGAGGCAGGGAATCAAACCGTCCACACAATTTTCATTTTTTCCAGGTAAACAACCAAAAATAAAACAAAAACAAAAACAAAGAAAAAAAACAAAACAAAAATATTAACAGACAATTCACAAAGAATAACATTAGCACTTACCCGGGCCCTCCGACTCGCCCCCCACAGACCAAGCAGCAACATCCAGTAATTGTACAAATGTCAAGACCTCCAGTATTCACACATAAGCGAGACAAGTCAGTCAGTCTGTAGGCACCATTTACCTCGGAGGTTCTCACTCAAGATGAAAAGGCTATTTCTAAATGGGTATATAACACTGTCTCTTACTCTAGGTGAAAGAAATAGAAGATAAGCCTCCCACTTGTGGATACATTTCCTGACTCTTTTCTCCGGATCCCCTTTTGTATCCGCCTGCTCAGTCAACATTTGGGTGTGTACTCTGCCAAGCAGCTGCCTGAATGGAGGTGCTCTATTGCTAGCCCACCCCTTCAGAATGACCGTCCTAGCAAGCATTAAGACAGTGGTGATAAAAATGTCAAACTTATAAATTCTGTCCTTGGGTATCAAAAATATAACATGTTGTGCTGTAAGAGTCACCTGTTGATTTGTTACTTTTGCTAACCAATAAGAAACTCTAAACCAGAATCCTCTCAGCTTGGGGCAATCCCACAGTAAGTGAATCCAGTCTGGGGATGGGTACCTACACTTATTGCAGATATTTTCCGCCCCCGGGACCCATCTAGCTCGAATGCCAGGTGTGATGTAAGACTGATGGATAAATTTCATATGTGTCTCCCTTAGATTGGCCGAGATTGTACTAGCGTGTTCCTTCCCAAGGCTCCCTGTAATGAGGTCAGAGTCCACCGACAGTTCTCTACTATTTGCCCATTTCGTTACAAGTCCCTGTCTAGTAGATCCTTCACAGTGTAAGCAATAGGTCATAAGTGTGCAATATCTTATAAGAGCCCTGCTTAGCCAGAGCACACAATTTATCAATATTGGAAGGCTCGGTAGTCAACAGCTTGTCTGAGATCAGTTAATACAGATAATGCCTGCATTGAAAATACGCAAACCTATGTGTCCCCGGGAGATCGTGCAAGCTTTGCAATTCAGAAAAGGGTGTGATATCTAAAGTGAGTGGGTTAAAAAGTTGGTGAAGCCTTGTAAGATGTCGGTGGTGCCATATAGCAAACACTTCAGTCGTGTAACCAGGGAGGAACTGTAAATTGCCCTGAATCGGCAAATATTTAGTCACTAGATGTTGTGTCCCCCATAGCTTACAAATCCTGGACCACGCCCTCAGAGGATCTTTGAATAATATATGAGATTGTATGGATAAGGGAAGCGATTTGAGAGGTCAGTGGGGCAGGAAAGCTAAATGCAATGGCCTAACAAGACCACCCTCTAACTCAGGGACGGTGAAATATGCATTCCCTACCATCCAGTCCAAGACAATCTTAGACAATGTAGACCAGTTATACCAGATAATGTTTGGAAGGCGAAGCCCACCCTCACTCGAGGACATAAATAGATACTTTTTACTTATCCTATGTTTTTTCCCTTGCCATATAAAGCGACCTAATGAGGCCTGGAGAGAGGCAGCGTCCTTACGTGTCAAAAGAAGAGGCAGCATCTGTAGCGGATAGAGGAGCTTAGGAAGGGCGATCATCTTAAAAAGCTGAACCCTCCCCGAAAGGGACAAGGGGAGCCTTGTCCAACCTGACAATAATTGTTTAATGTTTGCAATGACTCCTGTGAGGTTGAGGTGGTATAGTTTCGTGGGATCAATGTGTAAAAGGATCCCAAGATATTTGAAAGATCCCTCTGTAACCCTGAGGCCACTGCCTGATAGTGTGGTGTCACCGAGGTTCTGCAACCAGGTTACCTCCGATTTAACAACATTGATTTTATACCCCGAAAAGGACCCGAATAGCTTGATGGTATATAGGAGGGGCTGGAGGTTGTTACTGGGGTCACCCACAAACAGGAGTAGGTCATCTGCATATAATGAGAGATGATATTTATGTCCAAGCACATCAAGCCCTGCACAATGTTGTCTAATATATGAGGCCAGGGGCTCTATGGCCAGATCAAACAACAGGGGGGAAAGGGGGCAGCCCTGCCTAGTTCCCCTCTGAAGTATAAAAGAGGGGGAAAGCTCTCCGTTGACTATGAGGGATGCCATAGGGGCCTGATACAGTGTATGGAGGAAGTCAGCAAAGCAACCCGAAATTCCGAATTGTTCTAGGGAAGTGTGCAAATGATCCCACTCTATCCGATCAAATGCCTTTTCCGCGTCAAGTGCCAAGAGGCACGCATCTGGCAGTTTGGATGGGGTTTGAGATGTTGCATTATACCAATAATGTGAAGAGATGGCTAGAACTTTCTGGATATTAAGCACCGAGGACCTCCCTTTTACAAAGCCTGTCTGGTCCATGTGTACAACAGATGGCAAGACCGTCGCTAGACGGTCAGCCAGGATCTTTGTCAAAAGTTTGTAATCCCCATTAAGAAGGGAGATTGGGCGGTATGATGAGGTCTGGGTGTGGTCCCTGTCAGGTTTAGGAATCAAGCAGATGTTCGCTTCTGAGAAACGCTTATCCAATCGTGACGCCCCTTCCAGGTATGCTTAAAATAGAGAGGCTAAGGTGGGAGCTATTTCCTCACTCAAAAGCTTGAAATACTCAGAGGGCAGCCCATCTGGGCCTGGGGCCTTCCCTAATTTGCTATATCGTATGGCTTTGATGATCTCCTGTACATGGATCGGGGCATTAAGGGCCGATTTTTGCTCCTCAGAAATAGTGGGTAGCTGCACCGAGCCCCAGAATCTCAACTTTGCCTCATGATCTATTGTCTGACTAGTGTATAGTTCCTTGTAGTACTTAACAAATTCCGTCATAATGTCTTTATTGTCTGAAGTCAGTTTGGGAGTTTATAGCCGCTATATAGGATTTGGGGCGGTAAGAGTGAACCAGTTTGGCCAGGAGTTTACCAGATTTATTACCCTGGCGAAAGTATCTACCCTGCCTATGTATGTCAAACTTGAGATGTTGTTGGGTTAAAAACGTGTCCCTGGCCTGCTTAAGCTCGTAGTACTTTTTTTGAGATGTGGGGGAGGGGTCAGAAAGGTAGTCATTGTACGCCGCAGTTAGCTGCGACAGGAAGTCACCATTGATTCGTCTGTTGTTTTTGTTGTATTGGGCCGTAAAGGCCGTGATACAGCCCCTCATTACCGCCTTAGAGGCATGCCAAAATAAGTCGGGGGTATCTTTATGTGTATCATTGTCTGATGTATAGTGTAACCATGAGGACTTTAGATGATTACGAAAATTTATGTTGCTATAGAGATACGTGGGGAATCTCCAAGATTTCTTAGGAGGGGTCCTGGGTGTAGGTTGCAACAGTAATATGATAGGGGCATGGTCCGAGATTGTAATTTGTGCTATGGTACTAGTGTGGACTTGAGGTGTTAATGCTGAAGAGGTGAGGAAATAGTCTATCCTTGACATTCTGTGGTGTGTTTTAGATAGGCAAGTAAAGTCTCTCTCCTCCGGATTTTTTGTTCTCCAGACATCTACCAAGTCTAGTGTCTCTTTAAAAGAGCTAATTAGAGTTACCTCTCTACTATGTGGAGCACGTTGTTTCAGGTGACCTAGCACTGATGGATCTTTAAATCTGTCTAGAGGAACAGCCTGGGCCAGGTTAAAATCCCCTCCCATAATCATTGGGGCATTGTAGGTTAATAATTTTGCTAGTAGGGTTGACCAGAAATTAGGATTAACCTCGTTCGGGCCATAAATGTTGCAAATGGTGTAAGTGAATTGATGAATTTGCAACAGAGCTATAATATACCTGCCTCTCTGATCAATGTCAACCTGCGAGAAGGAAATTGGGAGACCCTTCCTCACCAAAATAGCCACCCCCCTCTTTCTGCCCTCTGTTGGAGAGTATAGTGCCTGACCTACCCAACGCCTCTTTAGCTTATCGTGTTCGTCTGCTGTCAATCTAGTCTCCTGAAGCAAAGCTATGTCAGCCTGTAGTGAATTTAAATGTTGCAAAATAGTACCTCTCTTCGCAGGTGATGTAATGCCTCCCACATTCCAGGAAACTATTCTAACAGGTACCGCCATAGAAATAGTGTAAGAATGATAATATTAAGCAGAGAGTTACCATATAGTCGTGTGTTAGACTGTGAAGAAAGTGTACTCTATTGTCATCTTGAGTGGGAAAGGCAGCGTGTAGTGCACTCCTGTAAACAAGAAGGGATAGCAGCCCCCAGGTACCATATTGTACCCAAGGTGACTCACTGTGATAGGCCGTTAGTTGTAAGAGCTGGTCAGAAGTCATGATGAGGTGGTCTGCGGAGGGCAAGTTCAGAGGAGCCCGGGACTCCCCATGATAGAAGCTGGAAGGGAGACAAAAATGAGGCACATGTGAGCAGTACAGTAACATCCCCAGCAGAAACATTTTAGCATGAAACAGTAACCATACAGCATGAAGAACATGACATCCAAGATAAAAAAACATTAACAAGGTATGCCCTGAGTAAAATATGGAGCATTTAGGATGCTGAGCCAGAGGATGGCAATGGCTCCAACGAGCTATAACATGGAATAATAATTCTAAATGGGCAATAAAAAAGAACTGGGATATGTTAAACAGCATGCCTACCAGGCAGAGAGGGGAAGCCCTACTTAGGCAACAAAGAACTATTAGGTGCCCAACATGAGAAGGGGAGGCCAAAGGGAGACTAGCGTGCAAAAAAGGGCACCACGGGTATTCTCTAAGTAATGGGTTCAGCCAAGGTAGATAGGAGAGTTCAGGCTGGCAACTTCGGGCTGAGAAACCTAAGCCAACATGTGGTATTAAAGCATGAATTTGATCTCCCTTGTCTATAACAACAAGGGGAAAAAGAAAAAACAATAGCACTTGAAAGAGAAAAGCACACATCATGTAAAGAAACACGAATTATGTTTCACAGATACAAAGTACAAACTCTCATTAGAGAACATTTCAGCCATTGTCCTGTCTTCGTTCAGATGATAAGTAGGCTTGTACCGCTGCAGGGGAATGGAAAATCTTGGGCCCAGAGGACGTTTGCAGCCTAAGCTTAGCTGGGTACAGGAGGGCAAACTGACGACCTTTTTCATGAAGGAGAGAGCATAGTGGTGCAAAGTCTTTGCGTCTTCTGGTGACTTCCACAGAGAAGTCTTGAAAAAGTAAAAGACGGTGCTCCTCATATTTGACCTCCTTTGCACCTCTATAAGCCTGTAGTATCGTGATCTTGTCTTGGTAGTTTAAACACTTGAAAATCACCTGACGCGGCCTTTCTCTAGAGTTTCCCAGATGTCTGTCAGGACCAATGCGGTGGGCTCTCTCTATGTCAAGGGACAGGCAATCCTGAGGCATGCCAAGAAGTGCGGGGAGGGTTGAGGCAGTGAAATCCAGCAGGTCTTTATCTTTAACCGCTTCTGGTACCCCTACTATGCGCAGATTATTTCGCCTGCTGCGATTCTCTAAGTCCTCAACCTTATCTTGCAAGTATTGGTTTTGTTTCAGAAGATTCTTCAGAGACACTTCAGATTCCTGTTGCCTGTCCTCCACCTCAGAGATTCTCTGCTCCGCAGTATTCAAGCGAGTAGAAAAGGCACGCACTTCAGTAGTCTACCCCTGCCTGCAGGTTGTCCATTTTAGGTAAGAAAAAAGCCTTCAACTCCTGCAATAAAGCAGCATGGTCACTTGATGAACTCCTCTCACCTTCCTGCTGGGAGCTGTGAATGATGGTCTCAGCAACCTGTTTCAGCCGCTTTTCTTGTGTTTTTGACCTGCAACTCATATTGTCGGTCCCAGACTGGGAGATTCTGTGGAAATAGTCGTCAACTTTCATAGAATAGAGCGCTGGCAAACTGTGTATGCAACAGGAAGTTTCAATAAGCCCAGTCTAGGAAGGGTGAGGTATAGGGCCCACACAGAATGGGATACGATTAAAGTCTAATTTATTCACTACACTTGGTCACTTCGGAGATTTTCAGAGAATATATGGCAGGGCTACAGCATATCTGGTGTATGGGTCATAATCAACAGAGTGGTTCAGCAGGTTTGAGCCACCTCGTGTCTAAAACAGTGATGTTTAGCAAGATTGTAGTATTTGTCCACTGTTGCAGAGATGGGATGTGAGGTTAAGCCACTAGATGGCGTATGATGCTTGCTTAAATGAGTTGCTATAGTAAATTTAAAACAGCCATGTGCGCCAACAGGTGGTAAACGAACAAATGCAAACTTTGTTATTTCTCCAAATTCCTGTCTCACTCCCTCCCTTTAAGTTGGCAAGAAAAAAGGGGGAAAACAAAAAGGCATACAGTGCTATCAAGTCGCACCCAAAACAGTGGTATATATATGAGGCAAGTCTCTAGGCAGGTGATGTGTGTATTTTACTCCAATGATGCAAGAAAAAACAAACAAATCTGATGGCAGAGTTATTAGAGTAGTCAGTATCAGTAATTCAGTCCCATCTCCTTGGCTCATAAGTGTTTGCCTATCCTCAGTAGTTTGTGTCTGAAACAAGGTAGCCTGCAGTGTATTATGTGCTTACTCACAATTATCCTCTGGCCCTGAGGCCTGCAAAACCTGGGAGCAAAGTTCTGAGCCCTAGGGCTGTTCACCTCCACCTGCGGTGCCCGTCTGTAGCCAACACAGGATGGATTGATGCTGCCCAGGGGAGAGGGGATCTCTGCAGCACTGCCAAAGGCCGAAGTATCAGGATAGTTGAGCAGGGATCAGGATTAGGCAGCTCTGTGACCGCCGCAGCAATGGCGTCCGTTCGCGCCCTTTTCTTTTTTTTTCAATTTGCCCCTGGGGACCAGGACCGGATGACAGGTCCTGCGTGTAGGTGATCAGCCAAGGCACTAATACTCGGCCTGGCAAGAAAAGAAGTCACGAGGAGTGGAATATCAGCAGCGGAGACACTTATTAGAGCTGTGTATATGCGGAGCTCTTTACCGCTGCTGCTACTCGGTCGTCCCGCCAACCGGAAGTCCACGTCACGATTATTTTTACAGGTAAGAGGCTTGTCTAGCTTTTGGTGCTGCTTTTTCGGGTGGGCCCTTCCGAACCTTTGCTTCAAAGCTGCTTGTGCCGGTAGATTCCTCCTCCTCCGATGTTTGGTCCAGGTATAATCCCTTGCTCGGCTCTTTGATCTTGCGCTCCGAAAGGCTAAGTTCTCCTTGGGCAATTATAGCTACTTCTGAAATCTCCGGATGTTTCTCCAATACCGGTGGCCAGTGTTTTTAAGACCTCGGCTGCAACTCTGTGTTGCGGGTGTCTCTGGAAACATTGGAGGCTGGTTGATTGTGCCTTTGAACTTTTGGTACCCATAGTATGAGCTTGTAGTTGATGCCAGTGTGATTATTGCAGGGCTGTATTTCCAGTGAGTCCATCATGTGTGCTGTCGTCTCATTCTCGGTATTTAAGCGCATCAACAAGTAATCATATGAAGCTCTCTCATTTAGCCTGTGCATGAGGATGTCAAATTTTGCAAAGATATCTTCATGTTGAGTCTGGCAACTCTCTTCCGCCATGTCTGTCATGTTTCACTGAGTAATGTTGTCTCTATCCCGGTGCAACGATCTTAATGCTGTTTGGTAGGATAGATCAGCAGATAAGCTTGATGATCTCTTGGTGATAGGTTGTGAAGAGGTTCAGTAAGTCAGTTTTCCTGACAGCATTGATGACCCGGCTCTTCCCAGGGGGAGGTGGATACCTATTACTAGGCCGCCGCCTTAGGCCTTAATGTTCCGATCTGAGTCCCCAGTATCATACATACAGCAAAGAAAATAGATATGGGGTCACAATTAGCAGGATTGTGATGCCTTCATAAAATGTATGCTTAATCTTGCTGTTAAAGAGTAATAATCGGCAGATTATTAAGGATTCTGCTGGAGCTATCAGAATGTGTGCCCTATCCAGTACGCTGCACGGACACGCCCACAATTTTGTAACTTTTTATCCCACAGAAAGAGGAAACAACATCCTATCTTTACATACAGAAAATTTTATTTTTATTTTTTTATTGTAATTATATATATATATATATATATATATATATATATATATATATATATATATATATATATATATATATATATATATATATATATATATTTGTATATACCTATATATCTATTCCTATAGATATATGTGTAGATATCTATTTTATTTTACATTAACATGATCAGATCAATATAGAAATATATATTTAATAATAAAACTTAATTTTTTCTATGTGAAGAACATAGGAATGTAAAATATTCATAAAGCACTTTGTGTTTCACGCTTTAGGTCTAACGCAGTGTAGATTTAGCGCACATGAAGAATTAGTAATCTTAAAGTGCATTCTTGAAATATTAAATATAAAATATTACAAAAATAATTATAATTATTAAAATTATTATGCACACTGTAAAATAAATTTTATATATATATTCTACTGAATATTTTGAATTTTTTACAGTATGTATAATCATTTTTAATAATTATTAATATTTTACATTTAAAGGGTCAGAAAAGTGTGTTTTATAAAAAACATTATTTCGTTTATGAACTGCATTTTTAATATTTTGAGAATAAATGTTGTTAAAATTATAACCGTTACCTTATTTTTTCGATTTTGATGCAGCCGCTTCATGCTTCAGTCTAACAATAGCTGACAGTCCCGTGAGCAAGCAACTGAAATGGGTCTAAGCAATCGACCAATCGTAATTTTTATTCTAATCAGTGTAATGAATATTCAATATGGCAATGCACGATCCCGTTCACATGCGTGGTAGTTTCACTACAGTAACACGCATGAACTTCCTAACGCTGCAGGGCAAAACGCTCACTCATGCACCAAGAGTAAAGATCATGTGACCGCTATAGAGACACAGAAAAATACTCCTCCTACTGAAACCCTTTCTAACGAAATGAATCATGGGATTGAATATGGCAATGCGCTTTGCATAATGAGTTAAATGGAGGGAGTGCAAAATAAGGAATTTATATATTGATTTTTTGACATTAAAACAAACAAATTATAACATTAAATTATGAAAAATCAAACTTATAGAAAAATATCAAAGCGCCAACAATAGAGGCAGGGTCTTGGTCTCAAATAGATTCCTTAGGCAATATTTATTACAATAATTGTTAAAAATCGTATTATTCCATTTCTGGAAAAATATAAAACATAAGTTGAATAACAGTTTCCAACAGTTAACTCTTCTTATCAACTTCTATTTAAAATGACTATTTTCCACATGAATTTTTAACTCCAAGTGAATACAATGAATAAATATGGTTATAAACGACGTAGGTTGATAACTCCAATTTTCGTTCAATAGATAAAAATGGATAAAAAACAATATATCCCTCATGGATCCATGTTAACAATCTAAAATTGTGACAATGTTGACAATCTCTAAATGGTCAAAAATAAACCAAATAAACCAAATCTTTCCAAGTTAAAGTTTTACAAGCCCACCTATTAGTTAGGTGTGATGGGATTCTAACTTCCCCTTGTATTACCTCTGTAAATATATTCCGTGCCTGTTTCCAACACTAACTGTTTTATAGCTGTAATTCACCAGAACATAAGCTTATCTGGTAGAACTTGTTACACAATATTTTTATATATTCGCAAACAAATCTTTTTTCTGAGCGGGTTACCGCTATTGTTCAGCAGATTGCCGCTATTTCAATCACCGTGACAAAATGTGATTACTGTGTAACTAGTGCACTCAAAAATGTAAATAAATTAAACGTGTGCAAAATATTCCACTGTGAAAATAAAAAATAAAATGAAATAAGATACTGGTGCTAGTGATGTCTTGAAAAAATGTGTAACAAAACTCACTCAATTTTAACTATGTGTTTAACTTAAAAATAAATAGTCCAAAAATAAAATCTAATCCACCTTAATTCGATGCGCTTTTCTTAAATATTCCGTGATAATGAACTTTACTACTGTGGGATTAACCCTAAAAATATTCAATCAAAAAGTTAATGGTGACACTTCAATTCCTTACTCCCTCTTTACGCGGCTTTCCACATTGCGGTTAAAATGTCAATTAAAAAATGCTGTAAACAACTGATTTATTACAAGTTTTTATAAACCTTAGTCCCCAGTCATGTGGGTAGTCCCCATATGATTATGTGTTCCCAGAACCAGTGAAGTTGCTAATAATCCTTTTCAGTTCGTATGTATGTGATTCTTTTGTATGCCTGCGGTTGTGTGCGGCTCAATCCCTCAACTTCGTGGGTATTTACAACTCTGTACAGCTCGATCCTCTGTAAAAACAGATAAAAACAATAGTGCAGATTGCCAAATAAAGTTCCTAGTGTAAGAGATACACTTACCAGCCAACGCGTTTCGGTCGTTAATCGACCTTTCTCAAGACTGGTTTTCTTTCACAAACAAAGGTGTTTTTATACCTTATTAATCCTGACCTTATTTTGGTCCCGGAAGTGTTTGTTCTAACTTTCCATTTTTTTCAACATCATACTAGTCAGTTCTTCCTATTAACTTCCTTTAAGATCTTATTCTTTCTTTCAAATTTATATATATGTTCTAATTACTTGGTTTTATTTATTTAAACCTCTTGTCCCTAATTTTAGTATCCCGATTTTTAGTCTTTTCTATTAGCTAGTTGAAATTTCTTTTTGGTTCGTGATTGGCCAGTTTTGGGGGTATGTAGTTTGTAATAATCCCTATTGGTTGTGACACATAGCTACTATTAGAGGTGTGTTAGTTCTCCGATTTCTTTCACATATCATATTAGTCAATTCTCCTATTAACCTCGTTTTTGATCTTTTTCTTTTTTCAAACTTATATAGTCTGAATGGTTTTGTTTTTGTTTATTTCAGCCTCTTATGCCTAGTTTTGATGTCCTGATTTTTAAGCCTTTCTATTGGCTAGTCGAACCTTTAATGATTAGTCAGTTTTGGGAGTGTGTAATTTGTGATGATCCCTATTGGTTGTTATACCTGACTCCTGTTAGGGGTGTGTATTGTATCCTCCTTCTTATTGGTTCTAATGCCTTTTTTACGGTTGGATGGAGTAACCCAGCTTAGAAATCTTACATCTATTCACATACGGGTTTTAAAACACTCAAAAAATGATATAGTCGCTATTCCGCAATGAGCTGAATAGCGACTATATATATAGCGACTATATCATTTTGTAATAAATATTGCCTAAGGAATCTATTTGAGACCAAGACCTTGCCTCTATTGTTGGCGCTTTGATATTTTTCTATAAGTTTGATTATTTGTTTATTGACCACTAGGGGTCAATTTATCTTAGCCAAGGGTCAGTACCAACAGGCGCTAGGTGATCTTTCTGTTAATTATGAAAAATCAGTTTACTATATGTTTGTTTGAATAGCTGATTTTCTTTTGAAGGTTTTCTGTCCCTTTAATATTTCAAGAACGCGCTTTAAAGGGACACTGAACCAAAAAAAAATTCTCTCATGATTCAGATAGAGCATGAAATATTATTCAACTTTCTAATTTACTCCTAATATCAAATTTTCTTTGTTCTTTTGCTATCTTTATTTTAAAAGCAGAAATGTAAATCCTAGCAGCCAGCCCATTTTAGGTTTAGCACCATGGATAGCGCTTGCTTATTGGAGGCTTAAATTTACCCACCAATAAGCAAGCATAACCCCCGTTCTCAACCAAAAATGGGCCGGCTTCAATGCATCACAGTCCTGCTTTTTAAATAAAGATAGCAAGAGAACGAAGAAAAATTGATAATAGGAGTAAATTGGAAAGTTGCTTAAAATTGCATGCTCTATCTGAATCATGAAAGATTAAAAAATTTAGTTTAGTGTCCCTTTAAGATTACTAATTCTTCATGTGCGCTAAACCTACACGGCGTTAGACCTAAAGCATGAAACACGAAGTGTTTTTATGAATATTTTACATTACTATGTTCTTCACATAGAATTTTTTTTCATTTGTATTATTAAATATATAAAATATAATTTCTATTATTAAATATATACTGTATATATATATATATATATATATATATATATATATATATATATATATATATATATATATATATATATATATATATATATATATATATATATATATAAATAAATAAAACACTCCCAATGTGAATCTACCCTCCTGGGGTCAACCACCCAACCACCCAGATCCTCTGTGTAACTATGATACTTCCAACAAAATCAGAGGCAAAACAGGATTTCTTCAAAGCAAAAAAGTCAATTTTATTGACGTTTCGGGGAATAAAACTCCCCTTCTTCAGAACAAAAATATACACACAAACCGTGCTTAAATACAGTGTAAAACAAACAGGTACTCCCTTCTTCCTGTGAGAAAAAAGTGCCAAAATTACATTTTCGGTACAGGCTAGTGTGACACAGGAAGTTTATAACATTCACTTCCGGGTGTACAGTGCAACCTTAATAAATGTCTACTTGTAAATAACAATTCTCAACACCGGGCATCACAATATTACATCCAGTATATCAATGTGATGAATCACCCAGCTTATCATACCTGAGTATTATGTCATTTTTATGTCACTTTAAATTAAAGGGATAGTGTATTCACAATTAAACATTCAGGAATCATAAATCATTCAATTCCAATCAACTTACATATGTACTCATAATCAATTTAATTTTATGTTTCTTATTTCAATCATTTCATCAATTTAAGTTTAGGAGCCGTTCCATTTAATGTTCAGCACCTGTGTTGCATTTGCTGATTGTTGCCTACATTTAGACAACAATCATCAAGTGCTCCCCATGTGCAGAATCAAAATGGGTAGATTCCTAAGCTAACATTCCTGTTTTACAAAATTACAGATGATAATGAAGTTAAATAGATTATATGATTACATATTTAAGTATATAAATACTGCATGCTCTGATTCAATAGTTTTATTTTGCATAGACTATCCCTTTAAGAAATATATCAGATGCTCATTTCAAAGAGACAAATCCAGATATAATATATTCCTTAAAATAAAGATACATTATCAATACATATAATCCCCTGAGATTGCACACTTGAATGGCATGGATACCTGGTAGAAAATAATATAGAAAAATAAGTCAAAGGAAATAAGTTGTTTATCATGAAGATGAGTTTTATTATTACAGATTTAACCTCATTAAATCATTGAACATATTTATTCAATACAAAACGATGACACATTAAAGTATAATGTGGCATAGTACTAATATTTATAAAATATATGTAATATCATGTCTGCTAAAGCAGAGAATACATTTGCAATATTTAGACTATTAACCAAAATACCTAAGTGCTAAATATTACATACTTCAAGAGATTTAAAGTATTGTCTTTAATAGGGCCAGTTCTAGGATTTTTGGCCACACAGGCAAGGATACATTTTGCACCCCCCCCCCCATTACATACCATACCATTGCTGTTTTTTACAAAATGTTACAAAGATGTGCTAAAAAAAATAAAAAGATCATTATTTTACCTATAATTATAGAAAATATAATTTCCCATTACCCCATAAAATCATACTGTTAATCTGATTTTTATAATTATAATAGTTAATTGATTATTTTACAGTTATTAATTAGTACATCACAAGATGTTAGTGACACAGAGCACATCTCTAAACTTACACAAGCACCAAAAAAGGTTTAAAAACCAAAATATATATGTGACGTTTCGGGATCAATCACCCCTTCATCAGACATTTTTTGTGTGCTAAATAAAGCACCTTTTTCAAAAACCCAGCGAGTGCAAGCTTCTTCTCTTCTGTACAATTTTTTTGCCTGCACCCTGGTGGATGCCATTTAAGTGAGAGTGCGCTTTTCCTGCTTCATTTTATATATATATATATATATATATATATATATATATATATATATATATATATATATATATATATATATATATATATATATATATATACACACACACACACATATATATATACACAGTATATATACTGTATATAATATATATCTCATACAAACCCACAGGCTACCAGAGAAAACCTAGGTAACTCACTTTAGAAATCAACTGGTTATTTACTAACAAATAAACCATGCCAACATCCTGTACACTTTCAATCCTACAATAATGCAGAAATTGTTTTGTTGATATAAAGTATAACATAATAGCCCCATCTGCAACCCACAGTGTGATTCTTGACTTGTAAACTGACATATTTTTTTTGTGGGGTGGGGGGAATTTCAAGTGAATTTACAAAAAAGTATGTTTTTTCTGTTCTGATTTCTAAAATTTATTCAGTGTTAATGAATAAAATACAATATGCCCCATCATTTTTAAGGAAGGTTTGACACCGTTACACACAATATAACCCTGTCTGTGCCAGTGACTCCACCTCGTCACTGAGCACAGATAGGCAGGTTTAGCGCAAACCCCACAGCCACAGCACATACTTGGAAGTTGCAGGCAGGCAGGCTCCAGGGTCAGGCACAGCCGTGGGTGTGCACTGCGGCCCCATAGTCACACCGGGACTCACCGGTAAAACTTATTGTCCTCCAAGTCAGAGTTCTGTGAAATCCCACGCTGGTCCTGAGTATCCGGTAGTTTACACGCGCCTGCGTGGGTGGGTCCGGGTCAGTGTGTGCTGGGGGGTATTGGTTGGGTCGGAACCGTAGAGGGTGTGCCATGCGCTGCAACGGTGCACTGTTAACCAATTTGCATTAGAATGTAATGCAATTGGCTGAGCCTGAGCCAAAAAATATAAGAGGGTGGGAAGTCACGTAAAAAGTAAAAATAAAAATTCAGGCTGCTCGCTCTAAATTGCGCCCCCCTGCTGGGGCACCCTAATACGGTTGCCTTGGTTGCCTATTACCAAACACCAGCCCTTGTCTTTAACATGGAGTTATTGAAACAATTTAAAAGTGCATTGTGCATTGGTCCCAGGGAGAGTCTGTGTCTGTTCATATGATGTCAATTAAAATGTATTAATCACCTCTATATCATGGCAATCACAAATATGTTGTACATACATCAGTGCTTAAATATCATAGAGATGCATTTCTCTATTCAGTCTAAATATTTAATAATATTCTTGACAAAAAGGAGTGCATTAGTCAATGATAGGTATAGGTTTCAGATATTTCATTCCATACATGACTATAAAAATGAATGCAAGGTATTGGGCCATATCAACAGGAAGGAGTATTTACTTTACAACTCTTCTACAACTGGATAACCCTTATTAGCTTCATCTGAAGGAGCAAACAACATATGCTTGTGGAATATTAATCATAACATTTACACATGCCACGTTGACTAATGTTGGCATATACTGTATTGATTTCAGACACGTATCCTCAAGTATTCTTAAATGGCATAACATTCTCGATAGAAGTACACAAACATTTATTAAGAATGTACACCTGAATATTAATTGACATCATGTGAAATAAAAATGAATAAAGCTGTTAATGTTTTGAAAATAAACAGCTATTAAAACAATTTGGAAATATATTTTCTAATTTTGATTAGAAAAATATATGCATATTTATGAGATGGAAATCGCACTTAAAAAAGTGCTTCATACAAAAAATTAGATATTATATATCTGGAAATAATTTAAAAAGAAAAATATTTATTAATGCCTGTGGCGGTATTTGGCCTTTGGAGGAGAGCTTGGGGTGGAAGTGTGGCATCTTGTGCGATGCACACCAGTTGACTGGGAAGCTAAAACATGTGATTCAGGGTCCTGCAGGGAGATAACGGAGGATGCAAGTGAGGAGGGAGTTTGTGGTCTATCTGCAAGCCTTTTCCACTGCCTCTGCCATGCGGACGAGTGAGGCATTATGTATGTCCATCTGGCTCTGTAGCCTCCTGAAATCATGCTGCTGCTGGAGCCTAGTAAGCCTAAGCTCCCTGTGAATGAGCCTCAGTAGAGCATCCTGCTGGGACTGTGCGGGGATATTGGATTCCATGGGGGGGACTTGTGGCTCCATAGGTGTCTCCGGCACATATTGCCGGCTCTGTGTGGGGTTGTCATCACTCAGTCTTGGGGACTGTGTGGGTGGCTCAATATCCAAATGAGGACAGACATTGGTAGGTGGTGGTGATTGTTGTTGTGGTGGTGGCGGCGGCATTTGTTGTGCCATGGGAGGGTGCTGAATCTGCTGTTGAGGTGGCATGCGGTGGAGGATGCAGCTGCTGATGCTGCGGTGGAGGATGCATCTGCTGATGCTGCGATGGAGGATGCATCTGCTGATGCTGTGGTAGTGAAGGATGCATCTGCTGATGCTGTGGTAGAGAAGGATGCATCTGCTGATGCTGTGGTAGTGAAGGATGCATCTGCTGATGCTGTGGTAGAGAAGGATGCATCTGCTGATGCTGTGGTAGTGAAGGATGCATCTGCTGATGCTGTGGTGGTGAAGGATGCATCTGGTAATGCTGTGGTGGTGGAGGATGCATCTGATGATATGTCCTCCCAGATGAATATGGGGATGGGGCAGGAACATTTTCAACCTCATAGGCCGGTGGTTGTTGCTCATCCCCTTCAAGCATGCTGAGGTAGGAGTATCCAGCTTCAATAACATCCCCCTCCTCCTCCTCACTGAATTCCCAAACATCACTGGTCTTGTTGAGGACTCATACTCATGTTCTGAAAAATAAATTGTTATAATTAATTAATCTGATGAAACATATAACATTTGAAAATAAAATATATAGATATAGATATAGTTTTATATATATATATTATTTCTGTATAATATATTATTTCTGTATAAACTTAAATATATTTAAGAGGCGTATATATATCAGAGGCGTATATTTAAAGATTGTGCCTCCAAGCGACTCTTTGTATTACACATAGTCCATATATATGATATAGATAGAAAGAATTAAAATCTATACCCTTGCTTGTTTGAGCAGATAGCCACTCCAGAAATCAGGATTAATATATCCACAACTATGTTATGATGCACTTAAAGGGGCAGTAAAGTAAAAATTAAACTTTCATGATTCAGACAGAGCATGCAATTTTAGGCAACTTTATATTTTACTCCTATTATCATATTTTCTTCCTTCTCTTGGTATCTTTATTTGAGAAGCAAGAATGTAAAGCTTAAAGGGACAGTCTAGTATAAATTAAACTTTCATTATTCAGATAGGACTTTTAATTTTAATCAACTTTCCAATTTACTTTTATCATCAAATTTGCTTTTTTATCTTGGTAGTTTAAACTAAACCTAGGTAGGTTCAGATGCGAATTTCTAAGCCCTTGAAGGCTGCCTCTTATCACATGCTTTTTAAATTGCATTTCAACACAAAGAGACAGAAAATACACGTGGGCCATATAGATAACACTGTGTTCAGGCACAGGGGGTAATTTAAGATTTAGCCCAACACAATGCTAAATTTAAGACAATAGATAATAAACAGTCACAGTCATGTGATCAGGGGGCTGGAAGAAGGTTCCTAGATACAAGGTAATCACAGAGGTAAAAAGTATATTAATATAACTGTGTTGGTTGTGCAAAACTCGGGAATGGGTAATAAAGGGATTATCTATCTTTTAAAACAATAACAATTCTATGGTAGACTGTACCTTTAAGAGACAGCCAATTTTTGTTTCAGAACCTGGGTTGCTGTTGCTTATTGGGTGGCTAAATGTAGCCACCAATCACGAGCATTAGCCAGGGTGCTGCTACACCTCTCCGTGCCTACCTGCTCTTCTCTGAGTGTAATCCGTTCACTTGCGGTAAGGCACAGGTGTCCGTACAGCTCCTGTGTAGTCGGTGACGTCACACCTTACGTTGGTTGTCACAGAAAGTAGATCCGTTCCATGCAATGATCTTTAACTCTGCGCAGAGTATTGTAGAGATGATACGAAAGTAGTTCCACTTTGAATCCTATGTAATCCTTCGATTCTGTAATATGATTCGGTTAAAATAACATCTGTGTATCTTTAGTCAATAACCATCAATGTGTTTCGCCATTTATCATGGCTTTATCAAGATGGTTTCATATAGTTACATCTCTCCTTATAAATGCTTAAGTGATCCATTTGGCCTGCTGTGCCATCTTCACTTTTGTTTCCCACCTGCAGTCATGATATCAGTGTTTTATGCTGGCAGTAGAACGATTACGTCCTAAGCAGCTGACTGCCACTCGAATCTCCTCCCACAGCTTATTCCGGACACCTGCCCTCAGATTAGGGTTCTCCAGCTGAGGTGCCCTCTCCAAGTAGGCCTCAACAAGAGCCTCCTTCTCCTCCTCAGAGTACCTCTACTCTCTAAGCCTGCCCTTCACACCTGAAGGGCCAGCAGACACAGACTCTCCCTCCTGTGACTGGGGACCAGCCCTCTCTAACTCCTCTGTCCCTGCAGGCTGTGACAGACTACCACCAGCCCCACCCCCACTTGCCACAGTCTGCCCCACTCTCCCTTTTCTTTGGGTGCCTTGTTGAGGCTGACTCCTCCTCACTCCTCCCACCTCCACTCCTCTTCCACCCTCTCTCCTTCCCTCCTTTGCCAGGGTTTGAGGAAGGACAAATCCTCCACCCAAACCTCGGCCCCTAGTCCTGCCCATACTACTCCCTACTTCTCCCCTCCCCCTCCCTCTATCTACCCTCTCCACTGCCCTCCCCCTAGCCACCCCCTTCCCAACTCCACTAGGCCTATCCATCCCTTTTTCCTTCCTCCCTAACTCTAACCTAGCACTAAAGTCCCTAGCTTACCTAACTACACTAATTCACCTAACTAAACCCTAAATTAAATATCCCCAAAACTAACTACCTAACCTATCTAGACCCTAACTATCTCTATTCTATATCCCTCAAAATAAAAATAAAATGTGGGGGTGAAAATAAACAAAGGGATGTAAATGAAAAAAGGGATGGGCTAAATATAAAAAAAAGGATTATAACAAAATTAAAGAAAAATAATAAGGGATGCAAATGAAGAAAGGGATGGGCTATATAGTCAACTGAAAAAAATAAATAAATATGGGATGTAAAAAAAAAAAAGGATAGGCAAAATGTATAAATGAAAAAAAAAGTAAAATAAAGTTATATAGTGGGAAAGGGTAGTTAAAGGGGGGATGGGAAGTGGGATAAGGGGGTTAATAAAAGGAGTAATAAAGGAAGATGGGGATATGGGGGGTTAATGAAATAAAAAATGTGAATGTGTTTGTATAAAATAAAAGTGTGTATATGTGCGTGTGTGTGTGTTTGTGTATATAAACTAATATGTGTTAATTAACTAATGTATGGATATGTGTGTGTGTTCCTAATATTATATGAGGCCTACAATAAGAATATATGAAAAACAAATCTCCAACTATCCACTAACTCTCAAAAAAATATCCAAACCACCAAACTCCTACAAGGGCAATTAGCTCCCGTGTCTTTCTCTCTAGAGCCGATCACAGGTAAAGAGCGCAGGCGCAAACCGTTATTCTTGTAGACAGAGGTCGGGTTACCATGGCAATGCACTTATTATGGCGCGCTTTTCGTCAAATCCGACATCGGTTGGCAGTGCAAACTTACGTATGGCCGAAAAGAGCCACTGCGCGCAACACGATAATCTTTTCAATGGAAACCTGGTACTAAAATGAAGCCATAAATTACTTTTATCTGTTGGCCACTTCGGTAGCTTATGGCTCCATTTTTAACGACTCAATGGAAGCAAGCTCTATATAAGGTATCTTGGCCCTTATGTTATATAAGGGCCAAGATACCCTTATGTTTACTTTCAACATGTAATATGAGCGCTTCCATCATGTGCAAGAAATAGCGCATCACTTGTAATCTAGTTCAATAACAGAGATATGTTCCCTCCTTACTGGTTCCTATCCTGGCAATTCAGAAAAAGATGACTGTCATTGGGGTTGTTTATTGACCACTATTCTACAGGAAGGTCCAGTGTCTTAAGGGGGCTAGTAGGGCTACATTTCCAGGTTCCTGATTAGTTAATGGCTTTGGCATTAATCATTTTGTCATCTCTCATGGCAATAAATAAGTAGTGTACATACCTCTGCTTTATCTTTAATAAAGTACAATTCACCAAGATGCAAGTATTGACAGTATGACAGGTCTGAGTATAATAGTTTCATTGAGTGTGTTTAATTTTCACTGAAGTTCCTAGTATGGTAATTAAAGGGCCATGATACCCAAATGTTGAAACACTTGAAAGTGATGCAGCATAGCTGTAAAAAGCTGACTAGAAAATATCACCTGAACATCTCTATGTAAAAATGAATATATTTTACTTCAAAAGTTCCTCAGTAGCCACATCCCATTGTAAAGGACTTCTAAGCAGCAAATAAGTATGTCTGTCCCGGGTAAGGTTGCCACCCGTCCCTTAAAATACAGAACACTTATAAGTTACACATGCTGCAGGGTGTGCAGGGAGGAATATGAATAGTGCTGTCCAGAAACACAATACATGTTCCTTCCTGCACACCCTGCAGCATGTGTAAGTCATAAGTGTCCAGGAAACCATGGCTGAGGTGGCAACCCTAGTCCCGGGACAGCTAAGGGAGTGAGCTTCGTGAACACTCATCTTATTTCCCAATTCAGTTTAAGGAAGTTTACTATGAAATCTCATGAGAGTTAAGTCAAATCTCATGAGATCCCAATAAAAGAGTTCATGACGCACTGTTGATGCTGATTGGCTGCTTTTCATTTCTGGACAACAGCTGAGTATAACTTTTTACACAGAACTTACTCTGCTGAGCTGAGGAAGTTGTGAGGTAAAATATCTTCCTTTTTTACATAGAGATGCTCAGGTGATATTTTCCTGTCAGCTTTTTGAAGTTATACTGCATCAGTTTCAAGGGATTTAGCATATGAGTATAATGTCCCTTTAAACTATTATCTGTGGTACATTTGTGTCCATTCAAATAGTGCTTGAAGCTAGAGGACTCCCCCTGGTGGATCAGATTACTTCCCTTCAGCTACATTCAGCGCCTGATGTTGCACTGTAATATCACACTAATAAGTGATTCTTGAATGCAATTGTATTCGATAAGCTCTCCACCCAGTTTCTTTGCTATTCTGTGCACCTGATTTAATGAAGCTCACATATCTACCTATTATTTTAAGGGAAATTAAACTTTCATGATTCAGTTAGAGCATGCAATTTTAAGCAACTTTAGAATTTACTCCTATTATCAATTATTCTTCGTTCTCTTGGTATCTTTATTTGAAAAAGCAAGGATGTAAGCTTAAAAGCAAGCAAATTTTTGGTTTAGCACCTGGGTAGCGCTTGCTGATTGGTGTCTAAATGTAGCCTCCAATCAGCAAGCTCTACCCAGGGTGCTGAACCAAAAATGGGCCAGCTCCTAAGCTTACATTCTTGCTTTTTCAAATAAAGATATAAAGAGAACGAAGAAAAAAACTGATAATAGGAGTAAATGAAAAAGCTGCTTAAAATTGGATTGCTCTATCTGAATCATGAAAGTTTGGTTTTGACTAGACTATCCCTTTAATGAGTGGTCTTTAGAGAATAACAGGAAATAAGCCAAAGAAGCTAGGGATGGCTGGTATGTAATCTATTAGTCAGAGGACACTAAAAGCTCTATATAGATTCACCAGTTACTGTTATTATATGCAGCTGATTCACCAAATAATGAAGAGGTGAGTAACTATATTAAACAGTGCTCCTTTGTTAAAAACATATATGTTAAATAAAGGTAAACGTTAAAAAAAATACATTTGTAAAAATCAGCAAAAAAATTATTTGTAAAAATTAGCAAACTTACTTATTTTCTTGCAAAATGGGCACTTAAAAATTCCTAGCTGACATGTTGGCAACTTAGGCTGCATTCTGACTGATATGAGCAAATCTGACTCCCTGTTATCTAGTCTATTAACTTTATAGTAAACCAGCTCATGTTATTTTAGAAGTTTTATGACATCAGGCTAGACAAACCTTCCTGCAGAGGCTACAGTCTCCTTGTAGGGCTGTGACAGAAAGTAATAGACACTGCACAAATTTTGTGAAAAAAATAAATTAAAGGTAAAATAATGTGCAAGTCACTGCTTTTTATTACAATGAAGCAGACAGATTAATATTGCTTTACTGAATAGAATAATAAAGGAAATGGTCAATCTGGACAGACTGTAAATTACTTTTAGTAAATTTTACCACTGCAGTAAATCAAACTTTTCTATATACAGTAGATACAATATAAAAATGTTCTTATGAATTCGAGAATGTTCCCGTGGCAGTAGCACTATTGCTTGCCTGTACATATTTATTTAATGTCAGCAAAGGAGTTAAACACATAGTTAAAGTGAGATCTAGACTGGCAATAAATTGCTGGCCCAGAGCTGAATATGTCCGCTTAGCCAGTTAGGCACAGCATAAGTCATTGGCTGTTGTAAGCTGAGGCTCAGCAGTATACTGCAATTATGGAGCTGAATTTAACCATTAACTCCATTTGTATGGGTTAAAAACATATGTATATGCAAAGTATAATGCAATATGAAAATGATTTAATGAGTTAAAGGAACATATTTCAGTATGCAATATACTTTTATTGTTTATTTTGCCCCACTTCCCTGTAATTTAAACAATTCTTAGAAATGGAACTGCACTCTACAGAATCCACTATCCTAACGCTGCTAAATATCTGTCCCAATTACTCTCAGTAGTGATAATATAAGGAAGTGCAAAACAATGCAACATTTACTAACAAAATGTCTTCTCCAATAAGAAGTCTTAACTGGTGCCTCCAGTAGTAAAAATACAGATCAGTGTTTAACCCCCTATCTGCCAAATAATCCACAAAGCAGTGATTTACCATTTTTTTACTCTGCTTATGGCTCATTGCCAGTAACACACAGAACAGTGATTTAAACCCTTTATTGCCTGTGAAACAAGGGCAGGAACTCCTTATCACATAGTTTTTATTTATCATACACAGAACACTGATACATACACTACACAGTGTTTTTTCTTTTTTTAGGAAGATTTCATGGTTGTGATATTAATATTTCATAGAAGATAGCTGTGACTTTCTAGTTTTATTTATTTATTTCCGATATAAGTTCTCACTGTTCTTAACGTGTTTTAATATTGTGACTGCACTGTAACAAACAATCTATATAGAAGAATATGGGTCAATTTCGGATATAAAATTATTTACTCTAAGTCTATATTATGGTTAAAAAAGCTAAACTTAGATCAGCAATACCCCTTTTAAGAAACAAACGGCTAGATTACGAGTCTTGCGTTATGAGTAAAAAAAACGCAGCTTTTTTACTACTGCTGGTATTATGAGTCTTGCAGATTTAGGGGCACCGCACACTTTTTTGGCCTTACCGCAAATCAACTTACGCAATTTGCGTATAGTCTTTTTTCTATGGGACTTCTATAGTGCCAGTATTACGAGCTTGTCCTGGGAGGCCAAAAAGTGAGTGGTACACCCTATCCCGTCAAGATTCATACTGCATTTTAAAGTCAGTAGTTATGAGTTTTACACTACAACGCTATCGCATAAAACTCATAACTAAAGTGTTACAAAGTGCACTAACACCCATAAACTACCTATTAACCCCTAAACCGAGGCCCTCCCACATCGCAAACACTAAAATTAAATTATTAACCCCTAATCTGCCGCTCCGGACATCGCCGCCACTATAATAAACATATTAACCCCTAAACCGCCGCACTCCCACCTCACAAACATTAGTTAAATATTATTAACCCCTAATCTGCTGTTCCTAACATCGCCGCCACCTACCTACATTTATTAACCCCTAATCTGCCGTCCCCAACGTCGCTGCCACTATATTAAATTTATTAACCCCTAAATCTAAGTCTAACCCTAACCCTAAAACCCACTAACTTAAATATAATTAAAATAAATATAAATAAAAATTACTATCATTACCTAAATAATTCCTATTTAAAACTAAATACTTACCTATAAAATAAACCCTAAACTAGCTACAATATAACTAATAGTTACATTGTATCTAGCTTAGGGTTTATTTTTATTTTACAGGAAAGTTTGTATTTATTTTAACTAGGTAGAATATTTACTAAATAGTTAATAACTATTTAATAACTACCTAGCTAAAATAAATACAAATTGGCCTGTAAAATAAAACCTATCCTGTCTTACACTAACACCTAACTTAACCCTACAATTAAATAAATTCCCTAAATTAAATACAATTAACTAAATTCAAAACAATTAGCTAAATTACAAAAAAAACAAAACACTAAATTACAGAATATAAAAAACAAATTACAAGATCTTTAAACTAATTACACCTAATCTAATAGCCCTATCAAAAACCTAGCCTAAACTAAACTACTAATAGCCCTTAAAAGGGCAATGCCCATCCAAATGCCCTTTTCAGGGCAATGGGGAGCTTAGGTTTTTTTTTTAGTTAGGGTTTTATTTGGGGGGTTGGTGGTGGGTTTTACTGTTGGGGGGGTTGTTTGTATTTTTTTTTACAGGTAAAAGAGCTGATTTCTTTGGGGCAATGACCTGCAAAAGGCCCTTTTAAGGGCTATTGGTAGTTTAGTTTAGGCTAGAGTTTTTTTTATTTTGGGTGGGCTTTTTTTATTTTGATAGGGCTATTAGATTAGGTGTAATTAGTTTAAAGATCTTGTAATTTGTTTTTTATTTTCTGTAATTTAGTGTTTTGTTTTTTTTGTAATTTAGCTAATTGTTTTGAATTTAGTTAATTGTATTTAATTTACAGAATTTATTTAATTGTAGGGTTAGGTTAGGTGTTAGTGTTAGACAGGTTAGGTTTTATTTTACAGGTCAATTTGTATTTATTTTATCTAGGTAGTTATTAAATAGTTAATAACTATTTAGTAACTATTCTACCTAGTTAAAATAAATACAAACTTTCCTGTAAAATAAAAATAAACCCTAAGCTAGCTACAATGTAACTATTAGTTATATTGTAGCTATCTTAGGGTTTATTTTACAGGTAAGTATTTAGTTTTAAATAGGAATTATTTAGTTATTAATAGTAGTTTTTTTTAGATTTATTTTAATTATATTTAAGTTAGGGGGTGTTAGGGTTAGATTTAGGGGTTAATAAATTTAATATAGTGGCGACGACGTTAGGGACAGCAGATTAGGGGTTAATAATATTTAATTAGTGTTTAGACTTAGGTTTAGGGGTTAATATGTTTATTATAGTGGCAGCGACATTGGGGGTGGCAGATTAGGGGTTAATAAGTGTAGGTAGGTTTTGGTGACATTGGGGGTGGGAGATTAGGGGTTAATAAATATAATGTAGGTGTCGGCAATGTTGGGGGCAGCAGATTAGGGGTTAATAAGTATAATGTATGTGGCGGCGATGTCCGGAGCGGCTGATTAGGGGTTAATAAGTGTAATGTAGGTGTTGGCGATGTCGGGGGCGGCAGATTAGGGGTTAATAAGTGTAAGATTAGGGGTGTTTAGACTTGGGGTTCATGTTAGGGTGTTAGGTGTAAACATAAAATGTGTTTCCCCATAGGAATCAATGGGGCTGCGTTACTGAGCTTTACGCTGCTTTTTTGCAGGTGTTAGACTTTTTCTCAGCCAGCTCTCCCCATTGATGTCTATGGGGAAATCTTGCACGACCAGCTCACCACTGACTTAAGCAGCCCTGGTATTGGAGTGCGGTATGGAGCTCAATTTTGCTCTACGCTCACTTTTTGCCTTTTAACGCCGGGTTTGTTTAAACCTGTAATACCAGCGCTGTAGGTAAGTGAACGGTTACAATAACGTGCAAGTTATTACCGCACAGTTCATAACGCAAAACTCGTAATCTGGCCGAATGACTTTAAAATATCTGGGTATTCATCTTACAGCAAATCCAATGAATTGGTACAATAAAAATCTAACTCCTATCCTTCAGGAAAATGAGATAAGTTAAAAAATTTGGTTAATTTGCCCCTTTCACTTTCAGGATGAGTGGCATCTTTTAAAATGTTCATCCTTCCAAAATTAATTTTTACCCTTCGAATGTTGCCTTTGTTAATAAAGTTGCAAGATATTTATACGTTTTTATAAAACTTTAAGATTCTTCCTTTGGCAGGGCAGAAAGCCTAGGATTAAATTAGATAAGCTCCATCTCCCCCATACCAAAGGGGGTTTGGCTTTACCAAATGCAAAGATATATAATCTTGCAACTCTTTTGAGGACTCCACTAAATTGGATAGCTCAATCAGACAATTTTACTAAGTGTAGTCTAGATTAAACAACCTGCGCCCCTCTCTCTTGTTAAAAGATATTCCCGTAGCTTGGAGAACAACGATCACATTGATGGGATCCAGACACACTGTAACAAAATTGTTGCCCTTGTTAGGAAACCCTTGATTTCCTTCAGAGTAAAATAATCCAACTGTGGAAATCATTTGGTGGATCCCTTAACTAAACAACCCTACAACTTTAAAGTATTACAGAAAAGATAAAATGTCCCCAACAAAGACGGTTTTTATTTTCTGCAGGCAAAACACTATTTAACTCGGATGCTGAGAACTTCACATGATATCTGTCAGAATCACCCCTTGTTAGATTGTCCTAAGGTTAAAATGGGTCTATTGTCGCTCATATATATTTTATTACAATCCAGTACTGAGGCTAAAAACAGAATACATGAATAGATGGGATAGAATCTTGCCTAACTCTAATAATGACTCACTCATTCCAAAAAAGTTTTCAATAATTAAAAGGATACTAAATCAGTCCTTTCGTGGGTTTGGAATGAGAACAACTGGAGGTTCAGCTAGTGGGGCAACAACTGTTGCCTTGCAAAAAGGTTTGTGCTTTCAATTCAATGAAAGCTCCTGCAAATTTGGTACATCGTGCAAATATAAACACGAATGTTCATTCTGCGTCCTCACTCTGGGCAAAGATGTTTCAAGAAGCAAACTATCAGTGGTAAAGGGGAGCCCTCTGTTGTGGGCTCAAACCCCAGTGAAAATAGAAAAGATGGTCCCCTGGTTAAAGTTATTCGCTAAAAAGAAAGGGCATGCTGAAGATGTTGAACTTTTGCTCACAGATTTCAGTTCTGGGTTCCGGATCCCTTTTACTGGGCATGTTAATTTGGGTATTTCAGGTAATTTCAAGTCAGTTTTGGAGTTTCCAGAGGTGGTTAAGGAAAAACTTGAAAAAGAAGTGTTTTTGGGTAGGATGGCTGGCCCCTTTTCTTCTCCTCCTTTGCCTAATCTTTGTATTTCTCCTTTGGGTGTTGTTCCAAAAAAAGTGCCAGGTCAGTTTAGGAAGATACACCATCTGTCTTTTCCTAAAGTTTCATCTGTTAATGATGGCATCGATCCTGATATGGTGGCTGTTAGATATGCGTCTTTTGATAAGACGGTAGCTCTAGTCAGAAAAGCAGGCTGTGGAGCTCTTTTGGCAAAGGTGGATGTTGGAGCTGCTTTCAGATTATTGCCTGTCCATCCTACATCTCATTATCTTTTCAGTTGTCATTTTCTGGGATTCTGCTTTATAGATTTGTGTTTACCCATGGGCTGCTTGATTTCTTGTTCCTATTTCGAAAAATTCAGTAATTTCATTGAATAGGTGGTGAAATCTTGGTCCGGGGAGTTTTCTGTTATCCATTATTTGGATGATTTTTTGTTTGTGGGTCCGGCTGATTCTGATATTTGTGATAATTTATTGAACTGTTTCATGGAGATTGCTGAAGAATTTGGTATTCCTGTAGCAGAAGAAAAAACTGAAGGGCCTATAACTGAATTAACATTTTTGGGTATCCATATCGATTCTGTAGCTATGGAATGTAGTATCCCTGAGGATAAGTTATTGGATTTAAAATGCTCTGTTTCCTTAGCCATAGAGAAAAAGAAATTGTCTTTAAAGGAATTACAATCTTTGGTTGGTAAATTGAATTTTGCTTGTTGCGTGATCCCAGTAGGGAGGGTTTTCTGTAGGAGATTATCCCTTGCTATGTCAGGTGTTAAGTTGCCTCATTTTCGAATCCAGTTGTCTGCAGATTTAAAAGCGAATCTGAGGATTTGGTTGATTTTTCTAAACGATTTCAATGGGAGATCTTTGGTTCCGGAGGCTCCTATTTCTGATGAGGATTTACATCTATTTACAGATGCGTCTGGTTCTATTGGTTTTGTGCATTCCTTAACGGTAGATGGTGTGTTGATATTTGGCCCCAGGTTTGGATCGATGTTGGCCTTAGAAAAAATTTGGTTTTCTTGGAACTGTTCTCACTGGTGGTAGCGGTGAGAGTATGGAGTGACACGCTATGCAATCGGAGAGTCATCTTTCACTCAGATAATATAGGTGTGGTCATGGCATTAAATCGTCTAACGGCCAATTCTGTCCCTGTGATCAAGTTGCTGAGAATGTTTGTTCTTGAATGCTTGAGAAATAATGTGATTTTCAGGGCAGTTCATGTGCCTGGTAAAATTAATGAAATTACTAAAGCTTTATCCCATCTGCAGTGGGATTGTTTCTGGAAACTGGCACCGGATGCGGAAGTGAGAGGAACCCCTTGTCCAGAAGATTTGTGGCAGCTGAGCTTCCTAGATTCTTAAATTTGGCATGTGAAGATTTAGCTCCTAAATCTCTGAAATCTTATTCTTCAGTTTGGGTTCAATGGTTTGACAGGGTTGGTAAAGGTGGTTCCCAAAACGGAACTTTTGGTAGGCTGGATTGCTTGTTGTTGTGGATGGAGGAATGGGGCAAGTTTGGTTTGTCTACGTCTGTGGTTAAAATGAAATTGGCTGCTCTGGCTTTTCTTTTCCAATTATTGGGTTGTCAGGATTTGACAAAAGATTTCTTGGTTAGAATGATGGCAAAGGGCTTGTGTAGAAATAGAATTGTTAAGGACAAAAGAAGGACTTTAGTTTTCTCTTTACTCCTGAGAATAGTTTCTCAGGAGTAAATATGTGCTGAGTGTGAGGGTCAATTAAACCCCGTACGCATGAAATTAAGGGGAGTTTTTTTTTATATAATAAAGATAGGGATAGTGGTAATGGAAGTTGTATTTAATGATTCCCCGTCAAGTATTAGCTTACCACAATTTAACCAATAAAAGTAGTCACCCAAATTGGGGCCAATAATACTAATATCTGATATAATGAAGTATAGACTAGTAATACCAGGGGAGGGTGCTCACTGTTCAAGTAAATATAGAAAAAATAGGAGACAAGCGAACAGAAAGTAGAGCACTCGCAAAGGGAGACTAGTATAAGTGGCTATTCAGTGGGTATATAATATTAAAACTTAACATTTATTATTAAAAAAAAAATGATAAAAAATTACTATATAAGTAGTGATTAATACTTAGATTAAAACACAAACAAATAATAAACGGCTGTATATCCACAATGACCCCAGAATGTATACCATAGAAACTCAGAATAGAGTAGGAGGGATTTTTAGGCAGATATACACCAAAAAATGGTTCACGGATTGCACCAAAATCTATCTAAAAAAAGAGGATTGTCCTCAAACAAAATTATACTATCTAGTGCAATACTGGACCGGTGTAGGTCTGTCCAAAATATTTCCTATGACAAAATTAGTATAGTGACTAAGAGGGGAAGTGTAGGTAGCAAGATTCACATAGTCCATACATTCAGCATATTACACAGACCCATTTGTATAGGCAAGAGTGAAGTGTTCACAAACACAAATTAAACCAAAAATACGATCAATGAAAGGTAATATGATTCTATAGATATGTTATAATAAACACATTGACTAGTGAAATGTGACTTGCATAGTTACACTTAGTGGTTGATACAGCCGTAGGAAGAGTGCCTGATGTACATTTCGCCTAGCTTGGCTTTCACTGAATAGCCACTTATACTAGTCTCCCTTTGCGAGTGCTCTACTTTCTGTTCGCTTGTCTCCTATTTTTTCTGAGGTTTTTTTTTTACCCTTATCGAAGCCCGTAGCTCCTAGTTGGTTTGGAGTTGTTTGTGGGTTATTGTGAGGTGAAGGGGCGGAGCTTAGCCAGTCAGTCAGAGCGCAAATTTGAAGCTCCCTCCCCAATTGTATTATTTTTTAGTAGTGGTTGTTGCAGCTTGGGCGGGGTGCTGGCCTCGGTTTGGCATTATTTGAGGGAATAAATGGTACCTCCCTGGGTTGGGGAGAGTTTATGAATTGTGGGCGTGCCTGGTTTGGAGCCAGTGGAAGGCACGTGAGGTTATGGGGGAGGCTAGCTCTAAGATAATAAGTTATTGGCTTATGGTCATTTATATTTTATCTATGGTTAATAAATTTGGGCTGCGGCCTTTTTACACCCAACTTTTGTCTCCTTGTTTTATTTATCATTATTATATATATATATATGTGCTGAGTGTGAGGGTCAATAGATTAGCGCTTGCGCATTGCTACGTGAAGACAGTGCTCACACAGAGCGGTGAATTCTCCTACTACTACATGATGAGAGATAAATCATTGGAATAAACATGGCGGCATGTGCTCCTGAGGGCTATATGTAGAGCCATCCGTGGTTGGCTTTGCATAATGAGCCAAACGGAGGTAGTGCAAGTAATGAGAAATATAAATGTATTTTTGATTTAGATTTCATTAAGCATTTTTCTTTGTCCCTTTAAGTTGTTTTTTTTATATATTAGGAATATATATGGCATTTGTTTTCATGTTGGATGATCCATTACATCAAGGCTTTTTACCACTTCATTAAAATTTAATTCTCTGAGTTCTTTGTTCTTCTCAAGCCACTACTGACCAGAGGGACGTAAATTGTGAGAGTGAATATAGAGTTAGAGTTTCTTCTCCGTTCTACAATCCTGCATCTAGCTGCCAATCAAAAACACACAATTAAACTTTTATCTTCACGTCTTGAGTAGCTTGCATCTCGGAGAACAAATATCTTATTATTATTTTAGCTTCAAAGCCATGAAAGGGCAAACCAAAAGATTGTAGTTTGGCTGAAAGTAAGTTGCAGAATTTTTTTTGTACCAATAGGTGATTATACTCATGTACATTCCATTACTCAAATAAAGCATGTGAATAAAAACAAACAATGAAATGTGAAAAGATTAAATAACACTGAAAATGAATAATTTACAGTAGTAGACAAATAATAAAGCACATACACTGTAAATTAAGAAAAACATAGTCATGTTACCTAAAACTGTCTTCATCACTCAAATCTCAATTTTCTTGTTTTATGGAAATACCTTTAAATTGTACATACACATGCATTTGTTTTTGTTAGAGTTACAGGAAAACTGATGAATCCAATGCATGTGTATCTATTTCCTTTATTTATAAAATACTGCTTCTGCAGCACTATATCAGGAATACAGAACACCCTGGCATAAAAAACAAGTTGTGATGTGTTCTCATGTGAATTTACAATCAAGATGAAATTATAGGGTAGCTTTCAGCATTCTGGGCCATTCATCTCCCTTGGACAAGTGGACAAGACAGTGGAGTAGGTAACATACCTTTATTGGAGATAAATCGTTTTCAAAGAGGTGTTATAAATTATTTGCAATAGGGACATTTAAAGTGGCTGGACCGCTTAACCAATAGCTCTCTACTCTCCTATCTCTTCAGTTCCTATGTTACTCTATGCCCATCAGTAAATAGGGAGAGGTATGTGGACTTCAGTGAACATGTTCTATATAATACCTGGGTAGACTGGAGATGTTTCAGATACTGACAGCCAGTGTGCCAGCACTTTATGTCAGTCTACAGGTTATACAAACAATGGTGCCTAGTTTTGCACAAAACATGGCTCCTTCACTGTAGGAATATAAACTATATGTAGTTTAAAACATGGTAAAGAAAGTAGCTGACTGTTTAAGAGTCTCATATTGTGTGAACGTCAGTATGAATCTTATTATAGTTATGACAATTAAAGGGAAAATAAACATAACGTTTAACTGTAATATATTGAAATTATTTTAGTGAATAGTACTTACTGGTGTTTAAGTGATGTTTAAATCAAGCTGCCACTGTCCTGATGCAGCCAATCAGATGCCATACAGCCTGTGAGTTTTGCTTGTATAGTTAGAGCATGAGTTTTGCTTGTATAGTTAGAGCATGAGTTTTGCTTGTATAGTTAGAGCATGAGTTTTGCTTGTATAGTTAGAGCATGAGTTTTGCTTGTATAGTTAGAGCATGAGTTTTGCTTGTATAGTTAGAGCATGAGTTTTGCTTGTATAGTTAGAGCATGAGTTTTGCTTGTATAGTTAGAGCATGAGTTTTGCTTGTATAGTTAGAGCATGAGTTTTGCTTATATAGTTAGAGCATGAGTTTTGCTTGTATAGTTAGAGCATGAGTTTTGCTTGTATAGTTACAGTATGACGTCCTGCACATACTGTAAGCCAGTATGTGCAGTTCACAGCAATGATTTAAACATATTGCAGATAAAAGTTACTTTTACTGTACCTTCAAGGTGGAACTTTAAAAGAATTAATTTACTGAGACAGAAATGCAAAATCACTGCCATATATGTACAGTGATGAACTATTACTATAGGCTAAAATAAGCAAAAATAATAATAAAATATCCTGAACACACCTTTTGGACATCAAACCCTTAAATACCTTTTTTTTAATATATAACAAATGTAAGCCATGTAGTTTGCATCCGTATATGGCTGTTTTGTATACTTCCATAACAAATTGCAGTTAAAAAGTCTAGTATTATAATAGGAGACTGGACCAAGGAATCTAGTGGCATAAAGGAGTTAAGAATTATAAAAGTAAACCATGTTCAATGAAGTTTTCAGTTTAGTCTTGAAGACCTCAAAGACTCAGATTTGACTCATTACAAATATATGAATAGTTTCTGTTATCAGCCAACAGTGTTTCTTGGAGATTTCTACCAGCGATGACAGATTGAAAGATGCATTGTTTTACATCTGGAATAAATTATTTAAGTAGATCTTGGAACACACACCGCCATATCGAAGACTTAAAGAACCTACGTAATGTCTCAAGATCTTTGTGTCACCTGAGAAGATGCCTCTCCTAGATAGACTAAAGATTAATCAACAGATCTCTACATTAGGATACATATTATCACTGAAACTACACATGTGACTGTCAAGATTTACCTCTGACAGGAAAATTAACAAGACTGAGTGAATACTATTTAAAAAAAAATAAAAAAAAATAAAAAAAATGTTTTGGCACATACAGGTTTTCTTGAAAAGCGGTCAAAATGCATTTGTGCAAGACTAGTGTGTGTTTTATGTGAGTGAGCACTAGCCTCACCCATAATACAAAGATAGATAGAAAATATATAAATTAGAGTAAAAGTGTAAGCATCACACTTCATGTAGACAGCACAAAAGCCAAAAGGTGAGAATTAAATTTTCCCCCTTTATTCTCCAGTTTCTAAACCCATTTCCATGGCTAGAATATTTAATACATTAAATAATACGAGATAACATTAACAGTTACTGATCCTCTATTTACCATGTTCTTAAATACAGAATATTTACATTAGTTTGTCAATGCATTTGTGACTATTATTCCAATGGTCCCCAGTCTGTATATGTGACACTAGGCTTGTGTAGATGGGCAGCGCTCATGTATAGTGTATGCATGTGATGGGATAGAATCCCTTTTTGCCATCAGACCATGTCCAGGGACTTCTCAGTGTTCGGATAAGCTGACAGTGCCTGTAATTAGCACTGGCTCCAATGACCAGTTGGCATTAATAAATGAGAGGGACAGACCAATCAGCTGCCAGAGGTTCACCACCTTATGAGCAGTCATGCATTGCTGGGAAAATGGAACCAGTCTCACAGTGCAAGAACAAAATGAGCAATTAATTAAACAAATGTCCAATTACAAAAGGTAATAGTGTAACTGCCCCTGTGTTGGGAATCAGGTTAGGGGGTTGTGATTGGCAGGGATAAAGATACACACCAGGACAGTGATGACAGGTTAGTTCATCCAGTAAATGTAATTTAACCCTGATGCTGCCATTACTGTTATGTCCCTACTTACTACATGAAATTTAGATATACAGCAAATATTAAATTATAATGATTATTAGAGGAGGGTGTGTTCCTTCTATATATGTAAGTGGTTAATGTATTTAGAGGTTCTGAACCTTAGAATGGCTCTATTATGGATATTACACACTCATGGGATTCTGTACGTTGAGCAAACTTTACACTGCAATGATCCTGTTTCGCCATTGACAACACTTTTAATTTGCCTTACAGCATGTAGTATGTCTAGTAGGGTGTTATGCACCCCTATTCATTACAAGAAAATTATCTATTCTATTATAGTGGCCTGTTGCTGATTCACAAGATATATTTGTTATTATGTTCTAACAACTTTCATAGAATGAAAATACTTTTGCTGTTTCATAGAATCTGCCGCAGTGCTTCAGCTACTCACAATTTCTGAGCAGCTCTACTGTAATCACTGACCTGTGACAGGATTGTCAGTATGTTGTGATTCTGTCGCTAACAATATTGGCTTGTGCAGAATCTAACCCTAGTTATAAAAAATGCTTGCATTACATTTCCAATGTTGAGTCTGCCTACAAATGCAGAGTTAACTGAGCATTTGAATTAAAATATTAAAGGGACATGAAACCCAAAAAATTTCAGATACATAATACATTTTTAAAGAACTTTCTAATTTACTTCTGTTATCAATTTTACTTCATTCTTCTGGTATGTTTTATTGAAGAAGCAGCAATGTACTCATGGGAGCTATCTAAACACATCTGTAAGCCAATGAAAATGGGCATACAAGTTCAGCTACCAATCAGCAGCTTGCTCCAAGTTTCTGAGTCTATCTAGATATGCTTTTCAACAAAGGATACCAAGAGAATGAATCAAATAAGATAATAGAAGTAAATTGGAAAGCTGTTAAAAATTGTATGTGATTTTCAAAGTCTTACACAGTGGGCCTCCCCTTTGGCGCAAATTTCAAGATGAGCCCCCCCGTCATTGATGTTATATCAGGCAGGTATATAAATTGCAAAAAATGTTGCCTTGCTATGTTAAGGTGTTAGATATATAGTAATTGAATATTGCAGGCATAGGTTGGTACTTAAAGTTATGGATTCTGATAAAATACCAGTATATATATTTACAGTAAGTTATCTAAATATTTGTCCGGTACCTAGTTATGCTTGTGATCTAACAGCTTAACAAATCAAGGCAACATTTGTTGCAATTTATATACCTGCCTGATTCTACCCCTCCGGCAATAACAAAAACTCTTAGGTTTAAACACCTTCAGTAATCTGATACATACTGAACCAGTCGCTGTATTAATCCAGACTAAGTGCACTAGAGACCAAGTCTGTAATTCTATAAGACATACAGCTGTAGTGTTAAAGCTTTACATCATGGGCCCGATCCGATATGCAGCTTCGCCCTCAGAAGCCGGCGACGCCAAATTTTGCGCTGGTTTGGTATCACATATACGGCGTAACATAGAAGTTACGCTCGTATATTTCACCCTTCGGCCGTAGTTTTTTGGCCCATAGAGTGATATACCAAACCTGCGCAGTTTGGTATCCAATATACAGCTTAAGGACTTACGTGGCGAAAATGGAGAAATCTTACTCCATTTTAACCTTGCCACAAATTGCAGGCGTAGTAAGCCTTACTCTGAGTATTGGAGTGCCGTAACTCCTTAAACTGCGTGCAAAATAAAACCCTAACGCATGCGCAATGTCTACCTGTCAACCGCAATCCCCCGCCGCGATCCCTAATAAAGTGTTTAACCCCTAAACCGCCGCTCCCGGACCCCGCCGCCACTATATTATATGTATTAATTAATCTAATCCCCCTACACCGCCGCCACCTATATTAAATTTATTAACCCCTAATCTAATCCCCCTACACCGCCGCCACCTATATTAAATTTATTAACCCCTAATCTAATCCCCCTACACCGCCGCCACCTATATTAAATTTATTAACCCCTAATCTAATCCCCCTACACCGCCGCCACCTATATTAAATTTATTAACCCCTAATCTAATCCCCCTACACCGCCGCCACCTATTTTAAATATATATACCCCTAATTTGATCCCCCTACACCGCCGCCACCTATATTAAATTTATTAACCCCTAATCTGAGCCCCCTACACCGCCGCCACCTATATTAACTATATTACCCCCTAAACCTAAGTCTAACCCTAACACCCCCTAACTTAATTATTATTGAAATAAATCTAAATAATATTAATATTATTAACTAAATTATTCATATTTAAAACTAAATACTTACCTATACAATAAACCCTAAGATAGCTACAATATAATTAATAATTACATTGTAGCTATTTTAGGATTTATATTTATTTTACAGGTAACTTTGTATTTATTTTAACTAGGTACAATAGCTATTAAATAGTTAATAACTATTTAATAGCTACCTAGTTAAAATAATTACAAAATTACCTGTAAAATAATTCCTAACCTAAGTTACAAATACACCTACACTATCAATAAATTAATTAAATAAACTACAATTATACAATTAAATACACTAAACTATATTACAAAAACAAACAAACACTAAATTACAAAAAATAAAAAAAGAACAAGATTTTTAAGCTAATTACACATAATCTAAGCCCCCTAATAAAATAAAAAAAAAAAAAAAAAAATATCCCTACCCTAAACTAAATTACAAAGTAACCAGCTCTTTTACCAGCCCTTAAAAGGGCTTTTTGCAGGGCATTGCCCCAAAGTAATCAGCTCTTTTACCTGTAAAAAAAAAGCAATACAATACCCCCCCAACATTACAACCCACCACTCACACACCCCTACTCTAAAACCCACCCGATCCCCCCTTAAATAAACCTAACACTACCCCATTGAAGATCACGCTACCTTGAGCCGTGTTCACCCAGCTGGGCACCACTGGCAGAAGTCTTCATCAATCGGGGCAGAAGAGGTCCTCCATCCGGCCGAAGTCTTCATCCAAGCGGGGCAGAAGATGTCCTCCATCCGGCCAAAGTCTTCATCAAAGCAGGGCAGAAGAGGTCCTCCATCCGGTAGAAGTCTTCATCCATCCACAGCTCCATCTTCAAGACCTCCGACGCGGAACATCCTCCTCGGCTGACGACTAATGACGAATGAAGGTTCCTTTAAATGACGTCATCCAAGATGGCGTCCCACGAATTCCGATTGGCTGATAGGATTCTATCAGCCAATCGGTATTAAGGTAGGAAAAATCCGATTGGTTGATTGAATCAGCCAATCGGATTGAAGTTCAATCCGATTGGCTGATTGGATCAGCCAATAGAATTGACGTTGCATTCAATTCAATTTTTCCTACCTTAATTCCGATTGGAATTCAATCAGCCAATCAGAATTCGTGGGACGCCATCTTGGATGACGTCATTTAAAGGAACCTTCATTCGTCGTTAGTCCGTCGACCGAGGAGGATGTTCCGCATCGGAGGTCTTGAAGATGGAGCCACGGATGGATGAAGACTTCTGCCGGATGGAGGAACTCTTCTGCCCCGCTTTGATGAAGACTTCGGCCGGATGGAGGACCTCTTCTGCCCCGCTTGGATGAAGACTTCGGCCGGATGGAGGACCTCTTCTGCCCCGATTGGATGAAGACTTCTGCCGGTCCGGATGTCCTCTTCTACCGCATCGGATGACCAGTGGTGCCCGGCTGGGTGAACACGGCTCAAGGTAGGGTGATCTTCAATGGGGTAGTGTTAGGTTTATATAAGGGGGGATCGGGTGGGTTTTAGAGTAGGGGTGTGTGGGTGGTGGGTTGTAATGTTGGGGGGGGGGGTATTGTATTGCTTTTTTTTACAGGTAAAAGACCTGATTACTTTGGGGCAATGCTCCGCAAAAAGCCCCTTTAAGGGCTGGTAAAAGAGCTGGTTACTTTGTAATTTAGTTTAGGGTAGGGACAGTTTATTATTTTGGGGGGCTTTTTTATTTTATTAGGGGGCTTAGATTAGGTGTAATTAGCTTAAAAATGTTTTTATTTTTTGTAATTTAGTGTTTGTTTTTTTTGTAATATAGTTTAGTGTATTTAATTGTATTTTAGTTTAGATAATTGTAGTTTATTTAATTAATTTATTGATAGTGTAGGTGTATTTGTAACTTAGGTTAGGATTTATTTTACAGGTAATTTTGTAATTATTTTAACTAGGTAGCTATTAAATAGTTATTAACTATTTAATAGCTATTGTACCTAGTTAAAATAAATACAAAGTTACCTGTAAAATAAATATAAACCCTAAAATAGCTACAATGTAATTATTAATTATATTGTAGCTATCTTAGGGTTTATTTTATAGGTAAGTATTTAGTTTTAAATAGGAATAATTTAGTTAATAATATTAATATTATTTAGATTTATTTCAATAATAATTAAGTTAGGGGGTGTTAGGGTTAGACTTAGGTTTAGTGGTTAATATATTTAAAATAGGTGGCAGCGGTGTAGGGGGATTAGATTAGGGGTTAATATATTTAAAATAGGTGGTGGCGGTGTAGGGAAATCATATTAGGGGTTAATAAATTTATATAGCTGGCGGCGGTGTAGGGGAATCATATTAGGGGTTAATAAATTTAATATAGCTGGCGGCGGTGTAGGGGGCTCAGATTAGGGGTTAATATAGTTAAAATAGGTGGCGGCGGGGTAGGGGGCTCAGATTAGGGGTTAATATAGTTAATGTAGGTGGCGGCGGTGTAGGGGGCTCAGATTAGGGGTTAATATAATTAATGTAGGTGGTGGCGGGGTAGGGGGCTCAGATTAGGGGTTAATATAGTTAATGTAGGTGGCAGTGGGGTAGGGGGCTCAGATTAGGGGTTAATATAGTTAATGTAGGTGGCGGCGGGGTAGGGAGCTCAGATTAGGGGTTAATATAGTTAATGTAGGTGGCAGCGGGGTAGGGGGCTCAGATTAGGGGTTAATATAATTAATGTAGGTGGCGGCGGGGTAGGGGGCTCTTAAAACTGCCTTTTGCGGGGCATTGTCCCAAAGAAATCAGCTCTTTTACCTGTTAAAAAAAAATACAAACAACAACCCAACAGTAAAACCCACCACCCACACAACCAAAACCCCCAAATAAAATTCTGTCTAAATAAACCTAAGCTAACCATTGCCCTGAAAAGGGCATTGCCCTTAAAATGGCATTTAGCTCTTTTACATTGCTCAAAACCCTACTCTAAAAATAAAACCCACCCAATAAACCCTGAAAAAACCTAACACTAACCCCCGACGATCCACTTACAGTTTTCGAAGACTGGACATCCATCCTCATCCAGGCGGCAGAAGTCTTCATCCAAGCGGGCAGAAGTCTTCATCCAACCAGACGGCATCTTCTATCTTCATCCATACGGCGCGGAGCGGGTCCATCTTCAAGACATCCAGCGCGGAGCATCCTCTTCTTCCGATGGTAGCTGAAGAATGAAGTTTCTATTGGCTGATTGGAATAGCCAATAGAATGCGAGCTCAATCCTATTGGCTGATTGCAACAGCCAATAGGATTTTTTCACCTTTAATTCCTATTGGCTGATAGAATTCTATCAGCCAATCGGAATGTAAGGGACGCCTTCTTGGATGACGTCACCTAAAGGGAAACTACATTCTTTCAGCGACCATTGGAAGAAGAGGATGCTCCGCGCCGGATGTATTGAAGATGGACCCGCTCCGCGCCAGATGGATGAAGATAGAAGATGCCGTCTGGATGGAGACTTTTGCCCGCTTGGATGAAGACTTCTGCCCGCTTCGATGAAGACTTCTCCCGCCTGGATGAGGATGGATGTCCGGTCTTCGAAAACTGTAAGTGGATCATCGGGGGTTAGTGTTAAGTTTTTTTTAATGGTTTATTGGGTGGGTTTCATTTTTAGAGTAGGGTTTTGGGCAATGTAAAAGAGCTAAATGCCCATCCAAATGCCCTTTTCAGGGCAATGGTTAGCTTAGGTTTATTTAGATAGAATGCTATTTGGGGGGTTTGGTTGTGTGGGTGGTGGGTTTTACTGTTGGGGGTTGTTTGTATTTTTTTTACAGGTAAAAGAGCTGATTTCTTTGGGGCAATGCCCAGCAAAAGGCCCTTTTAACCCTTTAAGGACACAGCTTTCAGTTTGCTCAATTGTTTTATGACGGAAAAATTCCGTCATATGTCTTTAAGAGGTTAAGGGCTATTGGCAGTTTAGTGTAGGCTAGGGGTTTTTTTTATTTTGGGGGGCTTTTTTATTTTGATAGGGCTATTAGATTAGGAGTAATTCATTTTTATTTTTGATAATTAAATTTTTTATTTTGTGTAATTTAGTGTTTATTTTTTTGTAATTTAGATAATTGTATTTGATTAATTTAAATTATTTATTTTATTGTAATGTTAGGTTTTATTGTAAGGCAGATTAGGTTTTATTTTACAAGTAAGTTTGTATTTAGTTTTAAATAGGTTATTTAGGTAATAATTGTAAGTTTTATTTATTTTAATTATATTTAAGTTAGGGGGTGTTAGGGTTAGGTTAGGGTTAGACTTAGGGTTACGTTACGGTTAGGTTTAGGGGTTAATCTATTTATGCAGTGATGCAGGAGGGCAGCGGTTTAGGGGTCAATAGGTTTATTATAGCGGCGGTGTAGGCGGACGGCAGATTAGGGGTTAATAATCTTTAAATAGTGTTTGCGATGCGGGAGGGCGGCGGTTTAGGGGTTAAAAAGTTTATTATAGTAGCAACGATGTCGGAGAGTGGCGGAATAGGGGTTAGTACATTTTTTAAGTGGCGGCGATGTCTGGATCGGCAGATTAGGGGTTAATTAATTTATTTTAGTGTTTGCGATGCGGGAGGGCCTTGGTTTAGGGGTTAATAGGTAGTTTATGGGTGTTAGTGTACTTTGTAACACTTTAGTTATGAGTTTTATGTTACAGCTTTGTAGCGTAAAACTCATAACTACTGACTTTAGATGGCGGTACGAATCTTGTGGTTATAGAGTGTAGCACTCACTTTTTGGCCTCCCAGGCAAACTCATAATACCGGCGCTATGAAAGTCCCATTGAAAAAGGACTTTTTTTTAAAACAACTTTGTAATTTACTCCAATTATCATTTTTTTCTTCTTTCTCTTGGTACCTTTATATGAAAAAGCAGGGATGTAAGCTTATGAGTCGCCCATCATTGGTTCAGCACCGGGGTAGCACTTGCTGATTGGTGGCTAAATGTAGCCACCGATCAGAAAGTGCTACCCAGGGTCTGAACCAAAAATGGGCTGGCTCGTAAGCTTCCAATCCTGCTTTTTCAAATAATGAGAACAAAGAAAAATTGATAATAGGAATAAATTAAAAAGTTGCTTAAAATTGCATGCTCGATCTGAATCTTAAAAGAAAACATTTGGGTTCAGTATCCCTTTAAGGTAAATTAAAGCATATGATACACATTTTATGGGTAAAATCAATGGTTCCCAAACTTTTTCCAGCCACTGCCCCCTTGGTTCCATAAAGTCATCATCAGGCCCCCCCTAGCTTATCCGTAAAAAATATTAAACATGCATTCAAATTTAAATTTTTCTTGTTTCATTAGTTAAATTTGTATTATCTTGATATTGTAATATAAGCTTTTAAAAAGTTGCAAGTGTCTTACATACCATGTTTAGTAATTACTAATCACAAATTTGTTCATGTGATGGATGGGATTGATAAATAGACCAAGGCATAAAATTGTACCCAGCAACACACCAAACCATCTTTAGTGCTGTGGAATTTTGGGTCAACAGAAATAGATGACGTTTCAAGTACTCGGCTCTTAATCATGCCTCAGAATCATCAGTAGATAGCTATACAATATATGGTTTCCAAAAGGGAAAACCAGAAAGTGTCTCTTTGTTTTAAAATTAGTTCCCTCTCTCCTCTCCTTTTTTTTTTTTTCTATATGTTTATTTTTTATTAGGTTATTCAAAACAAAAAGTCAAATACAGGTATATTCGCAATGAAACAAATTAGACAGCTGCAATAACAGTATATTCAAGGCTGGGAAGTCTCAAATAAACTCCCAACCTTCATATAATTAAGTTGGCAGTCCATGTGAGTTTTAGTCTATTCATCCGAGCATAAGTCCAAGGCAACTTTTTATAATGACAATTACATAGAGTCCATTTGTCGCTTGTTGCCTTTGCTCTTGAATACAAGACTGCTACATACCAACAGTACAGCTTCCAACCGTGTCTTAAATGACATATGCCTCTAGTTTACAAAGCAAATAAACATAAAAAAAACAAAAAAAACGGAACAAAAACAAAAACACATTCAAAATAAATTACAACATTAGATAAATGAGCTTTGTGTACTCGAGTATAAGTGGAGTATTTCTTTACACCTGGGTATAACAATGTAGGGACGTAATGTAGAGAGGAGTTTAAAGTATTTGTACTATATAGTTGGCTAACTACTAATCACTTAGGTCTGTTTGGGTTTATATTTAAATTGTTCCCAAAGGAGCAGCATATCTTCAAAAAAATCTAAGTAGCCTACTTGTAAGTAATGAAATCTTTCCAGAATTAAATCCGAATCGACTAATTTCCTCCATTCGCTAATATTGGGTATTTTGGTCTTTTTCCAGCATCTAGGGACCATTTGTTTTGCAGTGTTTATCATGATTTGAAAAAGCTGTCTACGTATTTTACACGCTATCTGAGGGGAATTTTGGAGAAGGATTAATTCTATGCTTGGGCTTAACTGTGTGTGTAGTACTGAGTTAATATCTTGAAAAATCTCTGACCAGAAGTTTCTTATGGGCGTGCACTCCCACCATATGTGTGTCATGTGTCCTAATTGGCCGCAACCTATCCAACATGCACCTGAACTACCTCTATATATGTGCTTAATTTTAGCTGGGGTCAAATACCATCTCATACAGATTTTTATATTTGTTTCTTTTGCTCCTGAAGAGTGGGCGGAGCGTGATAAGTTTTTAAATCTAGCAAGCCAGTCCTTAGGTAATGTATTTGTATCTATCTCCTTGTCCCACCCTAGTGTGTACGATGGAAGCTTTGGGAATCTGCTTTCCAGTACCAATCTATATAATGTGGAGATTGACCTGAGAGACTTCAAATCACTCAGGCAAGCCTGTTCAAACTGTGTTAAAGGACGCAGAAAGTCTGCCTTGTACTTGTGCGATAGGATAAAATGCCTAGCCTGGTGGTAATTAAACCATGAGGCAAAGAAAGGAATAGATAGTGTATCTATTTGTTGTTTTGATTTTAGCTTGTTATTGTCCAATAATGTGTGGATCTGTATTGTAGGATGTATAGGAGTATCTGAACTCCTCTCCTGTTTAAGACCTGGGGGAAACTCAGGGTTAGACATTAAACTCGTTAATGGAGAATATTTTGTGGAGATTTTTGGGAATGACTTGAGAACCAATTTCCAATCTTTCCACGTTTCATTGGAGATAGAAGATTGGGAAACAGTGGAATTTGTTAGGGCTTGGGGATTCCAACACTTGTTACCTAAATGACTTGCGCCTGCCAGGTACGTTTCTATCTGCACCCATCCCTTAGACTGTTCTCTATCAAACCTGCACCAATCCAAAACGCGCTGAAGGGATATTGCTAACTTATATGAGTTGAGATGAGGTACTCCAACCACCCTTGAGCTGGTAATTTATAAATCGTGCTTTTGTTAATGCGTGGAGGCCGTCGTCTCCAAATATAATCATTCATTATCTTTTGCAGTATGTCAATTTTTCTAGAAATATGTTGGACAGGTACAGTCTGAAGAATGTATAGTGCTTTAGGTAACAACACCATTTTTGCAGCTTGAATCCTGCCAAGCCATGAAATGATTTTCAATAGCCAAGAGGAGGTCAAGGATTGGAACTCGTTGATCAACTCCTCATATTTGTACTTACATGTTGATTGTCTATCTGGGGTTAGGTAAATTCCTAGATATTTAAGCTTGCTAAGTTGCGCTTTTAGAGGGCAAAGTGTTCTAATTTCCTCTAGCAGCTCCTGTGGGACCATAACTGGCAGGAATTCCGACTTTGTCATATTAACTGAAAAGTTAGATACTCTCCTGAAGGAGGTGAGTTCCGTCATCGTATGTGTGATAGATCTAAGAGGGTCAGTCAACGTCAGTAAGAGATCGTCCGCGAAGATGGCTGCTTTATGCTGTCTGGATCCTACCTCTATTCCTCTGATATGATAAAATAAATAGCAAAGGGGAGAGCGGGCATCCCTGTCTGGACCTGTTTCTTATTTTAAAGGCCTCTGATAGCATCCCATTTACCTTGACCTGCGCTGTTGGGTTAGTATATAAGGCCATTATTGTTTGGATGAACTGTGTGGGAAAGTTAAACCGTCTAAGAGTCGTTTGTAAGTAAGTTCAGTCAAGTCTGTCAAATGCCTTCTCGGCGTCGGTAGATAGAAAGAGAGCTGGAGTTTTAGTCTTGGAAACATGGTCTATGAGATTAAGAACTTTTACAGTATTATCTTTCGCCTCCCTCGAAGGCACAAAACCTGCCTGGTCCTGATGGATTAATTGTGGGAGGATTTGATTTATTCGGGAGGCTAAAATTTTTGCATATCATTTTAAGTCAATGTTAAGCAAGGAAATTGGCCTAAAATTGTCCGGTTTATCAGGTATTTTACCCGGTTTTTCCAAAACCGATATATATGCTTGTAGCATGGTATCTGGAAATCTGGATCCCTCCGCAATATGATTAAATAATGAAGTTAAGTGTGGGGCAAGATATTTTGAAAAAGTTTTGTAATTGAGGCCCGAAAAACCATCCGGACCCGGTGCTTTATTTGATTTTAAAGTGTGTATTGCATCGGTCACCTCTTTGATGCTGAAGGGCTGGTCTAGGGTCTCTTGTTGCTCCTTGCTTAGTTGTGGCACTCGTACTTTATCTAGATACTGTTGACAGATATGGCTACGATCTACCTCAGTCCTGTCCGGGAATAAGTTATAGAGTCTATGGTAGTAGGTCTTGAATTCCTCAGCAATTTTATGAGTGTCTTCTAATTGTTTTCCCGATTCATTTTTAACTGAGTGTATATAGGTGCGTTGTTGTCTTTTTTTTAAAGTTCTCGCTAACCATTTCCCCGATTTATTTCCCTCTCGGTAGAATGTTTGCTGAAAAGACAATAGTTGTCTTTGGGCTTTTATCTGGAGTATTCTATTTAATTGCTCACGTTTAGAAGTCAGTTGTTCTAGAATTAGAGCATTATCAGGTGATTGTTTATGTGAATGATCTAGCTCAGTTATTTCTTTAGCTATGGAAGTAAATTCTTCCCTTCTCTTCTTTGTTATGTACGCTTTGGATTTAATAAGTTCACCCCTTATTGTGCTTTTATGGGCTTCCCACAGCGTTGTTACAGGTACATCAGGGGTGTTGTTTATAGTGAAATAGGCTTTAATATGTTTAGTTAGATTTTTTACCTGTTTTTTCCCTTTAAGTAGGGACTCGTCTAGTCTCCACTGAAAGATTCTGAGGGAAGCGGAGGGCCAGGCTATGCTGCAAGATACTAGTGAGTGGTCTGACCAAGAGGTGTGACGAATCTCCACTGCCTTCATATACGAGAGGGTCAGATGATCTACAAGTATATAATTTAGCCTGGAGTAACATCTATTAGGGTTGGAAAAGAATGTGAAATCTCTTTTCTGAGGATTTCGGTATCTCCAGGTATTGTGGACCCCCAGCAGTTTAAGATTTTGCCCTATATTTTGCATATTTGGTGTTTTTAGCCTAGTGTTCGGATTGGAGCAGTCTATCTGGGGGTTTAGAGGAATATTAAGGTCCCCAGCTATGATCAGGGAGCCTTTGGTGTGGGTTAAGATGGAATTGGTGATAGTGTTAATAAATTTGCTTTGACATCTGTTGGGTACATATATATTTACTAGAGTAATAGGCTTACCGAAGAGAAGGCCTGTTACGCATAAGAACCTACCCTCTTTATCACGTTCTACATGGATCTTATTAAAAGCAATGGACTTATGAATTAAAATACTGACACCATTAATCTTCCTGGAAGGGTGGGAGCTATGGAAGTGCTACGGGTAATTTGAAGAGAAAAACTTAGGTATGTGCTTAGTTGTAAAGTGCGTCTCTTGTAACATGAGGATCTGCCCTCCTTTCTTGTGCAAATCTAGAAAAGCCATTCTACGCTTATTTGGACAATTAAGCCCTTTTGTATTTTGAGTAATGATATTAAACTCCTGTTGCGTGCCTCTACTCATTATTACCATTTTTGTGCATTAATACTCTGTGACAGATTATCATTTTTACATACTTCCCATTAGTACACTCTAAGTACACTTGTATACACCTGCAAACAATAACATTAAAAAAAGAAAAAAATTACAATAAAACAACTAGAACACTTTACCCCTCCTCTATCTGAAAGGGTTGAATAAAACATCTAAACTATAGGAGAATATATCTCCCAACTGGCTGAGAGCCATGATATTACATCATCTAAGCTTGAACAGGAACTTAATAAAGTTAGAATAAACACTATGTCGGCCATTGGCCCCTTTCCAGCAGGTAAAGAGAGATAAAGATTGAAACAAGCAGAAACGAGAAATAAAAATAAAAAAGGAAGGGTAGAGAAACCTTATAGACTCATGAACTTTTGTGAGTTCCACCATAACAATTTAACCATGAATACCACAAACCATTTGCAGCGAGTCAAATAAAGCTTTAGGTATAGTTATGGTATCAGTCACAGTTTCTGAGTCTGAATCTGAAGATGAGTAGGCTGTGATAGATTCATGTTCATCGGTGGGATTTAAGTTTGTTGACTTAACTTCTACAGATTTAAAAAAATTATTAACTGACGGGGTTTTATGGCTTCTTTGTTTAGGGACTGCACCCTTTTTGTTAGGCTTTTTAGGGGACATACTTGTGTCCCTGGATGTTAGTGTCTTTGCTTTATTTTATTTATTTTATATAAGGGTTTGTGTGCAGGACCCTTCCCAGGAGGCAAACTACAATTCAGGTCTCCCCTCAGACATAAACATGTAGATTAGAAAACTGCAGATCTCTGTTATTATTAATAGTTCATAAGTGGTTGCAACAACATGTTTTCAAGTCAGTTATGTGTGTTAGATGAGATAGCTGGAGACACTTGAAATATGCTATATAGGGTGAAGCATTTGCGATAGGCCTCTATGCTGCGCCACACTTTACAAGCTTGCCTCCCCTTGTTCACGGATCGTCAGGCTGATCTGCACATATATGATAGCTGCTTAGCTCTTCATTCGTCCTCCGTTACTGTTAGTGCCACCAAGCATTTATGCTGACTGTTGATAAAATCCCTCTAGTAATGGGCCTCAGCCCTGGAGCTATGTGCTGCGCGCTTGCTTGATATGTAGGCTAATGCGCCATAACAGTATGCGTGTCAGACTGGTTTATTGACGGCTTTATATTCTGCTATAGCCTCCTATTTACCCCTTACCTCCACCTTAGTCACGATCATATGTGTTGATCTCGGCTTATGGATTTTGCGGGTTTCCGGCGGGTATAGGCCTATGTAGGTGCGCCGTTATCAAAGCGCTCTCAATGTGACTCCGAGACTTCTTCGCTTCACATCGGGTTGCCCCTTTATTGGTGTTTGTTATTTAACACCTCTGGGCCACTTTTCCTCCTGCTCTGAGCCGTTTTTTCCACCTCTCAGCCAGATAGGGCTCAGGAGCTTTCTCAAGCTGCGGCCATCTCCCTGGCTGGCTGGCTCCGCCCCCCTCTCTCCTCTCCTTTTAGGTCTCTTAATACTATCAACAATTTGCCAATGAAATTAGCTTACTGAATGACCTGCATCTAAGAAATGGGATGAGACAGTGGCTTCCTTATTTTTACACCTAATGTTAGATTAGAGACAGGGAACTTCTTTTAAAACAAAGACGGACTTTCTGGTTTTCCCATTTGGAAACTATGCATCCTAAACTTTTGAACAGAGAGAAGTATTTGACTGTCTTTTTGTAATTAAATGTTGCTAAAAAAAACTTCTGTGTATTTACTATGTATAGAAATCCCAATATTGGGCATATTTGCTGGAAGTGCCTCTTAGGTGGCACCTTTCATTCCATTTTAATTAACTTTTTGTAAGGTGATATGTGGTATGGTGCTTTTCTACTCTATGGAATATAGTGTATAGCTATACATTGGAGATTGTGAATGTGTTAATTATGGCATGATTAAGTGCTGAGTGCTCAAAATGTTGCATATTTCTTTTGACCCTATGTTTCAATAAAGAGTCATACAAGAGGCTGTTCTGTTGGAATGAATTGATAAGTACTTAATAAAGTGATACCAGTTTCTCAGTGTCTGGTTTTATGTTGCTTAGTAGGAGTCTAAAATCGCAACATTTAGAAATTTAGAGTTGATTTCTTTGCTTAGAGCATAGTTATACAACTGCACTAATAAACTTTATGGAAAATGTATTCTGCAGCTTACCTAAGTATAAAGTAGTGCGCACTGCAAAGTTTTTTTTGTTCTGGTGACCGAAGGCTAGAAAACCAATGTCAGATGACTGTGCATAGCTATTCAAATAGGCACAACAGGCCTTTTGCTGTGTTTCCTGCTACTACACAATCATTTCTAACTGTGCAGTTAATGTTAACAAAACCTGCTAATGTACAGCACTGGAAAAACAAAGACTGTGTGCCTTCACTACATGTGGCGGCAATCTATTGCAGTCAGAGTATAAATTCAGGATAAACCTCAATTATTTTAACCCCTTAAAGACCAGCGACGTATCCTGTACGTCGCTGCAGTTCTGGGCTTCTCTCTGCCGCGATCTTGCTCAAAATTGCGAGATTGCGCTATTTCTGCATGGCCCACGAGTGGGGCACTGCAGAAATAGATTTGCAGAGTTACTGATGCAGAGAGGGCCACTCTCTGCACTGGACAGCGGTGGTGCCGATCGTTGGTGGGTGGGAGCAATAGCAGGAAGGCAGCCCATCGCCGGTGCGACATCCAGATCCTGTCCGTGATCGTGCACGGAGGCTGAGGGGGGGGCTTGTTAGCACACGGTCATCAGCCCTTCAGTTTAATCTGCCAAAGGAGGGAGAGGGAGGGGGAAAAATGATTTGGAAAGAGATCCGGGAGGGGTAGGGTTTTGAGGGGGGGAAGCTACACTACAGAAAATAGTTTTTTTAAAATATTTTTTTACAAAAAAAGTGCAAATTTGTTAGTAAACTGGGTACTGGGAGACAGCCACCAGTACCTAAGATGGAGACCAATAGGTGAAGGGGGAGGCTTAGAGAGCTGTTTGGGGGGAGGGGATCAGGGAGGTTGGGGGGTAATGGGGGATCCTAAACTTCATATAAAATATATTAAAAAATAAAAAACACCTTTATTTTTATACTTTCTGCCAGTACTTAACCTTTTCCCGCTGTTATGCAGTTGCATTCCGTCACAATGGCGTTGGGCTTTAAAGCCGTTATGATGGAATACAACGTCATAGCCAACAGCTGTCCTGAAGCCAACTGCGCTTGCAGGATTTGATTGCAGTCTGGAGGGCGTTCCTATCGTCATAGGGACGCCCCCCAGATCCGATCCCATAATTGAAATCTTGCAATCGTTTGCACGATCGTGTGATTTCAATTAGTCTACATCGGAACATTGTACCGATGTAGACTTTATAACCTGGTCACGAAAGGGTTAAGATGGCGGTGACAATTGTGATGTGGGGGAGGGAAGAGAGCTATTTGAGAGGGGTCAGGGAGGGATCAGGGGGTAGGATGTGTCAGGTGGGAGCCTGATCTCTACACTAAGGCTAAAAGTAACCCTACAACCTACCTAATTAACCCCTTCACTGCTGGGCATAATACAAGTGTGGTGCGCAGAAGCAATTAGTGACTTTCTAATTACCAAAAATCAATGCCAAAGCCATATATGTCTGCTATTTCTGAACAATGGGGATCCCAGAGAAGCATTTACAACCATTTGTGCCATAAGTTTGTGAAATTATTTTATACATGAAATATACCAAAATGGGCCTAGATCAATACTTTGGGTTGTTTACTACACTACACTAAAGCTAAAATTAACCCCACAAGCTCCCTAATTAACCCCTTCACTGCTGAGCATAATACAGCAGTGAAGGTAATAGCGGCATTTAGCGGCCTTCTAATTACCACTATAAGTTCACTCTTTATTCTTACTCCTCTGCCCTTCACTTAGCCAAGCAAACCTACTTTTCTTCTCTTATATCTACTCACGCCTCAAACCCTAAACGTCTCTTCTCCATTTTCAACTCCCTCCTTTATCCACCTGCACCACCCCCTTCATCTGCCTTTAGTGCTCAAGACCTGGCAGACTACTTTTTCAACAAAACAATTACCATCTGAAATAATATCCCAACACAAGACTGCAACCTTCCAACTCTGGCAATCCCCTCCACCACTCTCAGCACCATCCACCCTACCACTGAGAATGAAGTGAGTTCCCTATTATCTTCCTCACACCTCACTACCTGCCCACCCGACCCTATCCCTTCACATCTAATACCTTATCTGTCTTCTAACCTCAATCCAGCTCTTACTCACATATTCAACCTATCCCTTACTACCGGTTCATTCCCATCTTCCTTCAAACATGCAAAGGTCACCCCCATCCTCAAAAAAACCTCTCTCTACCCCATTTCTCCTGCAAACTACCGCCCCATATCACTGCTTCCGCTAGCTTCAAAAGTCCTGGAAAAACTAATCTTCAATCGCTTAACCCACTTCTTGTCCTCCAACTCACTGCTCGACCCCTTGCAATCTGGCTTCCGTTCCCAACACTCAACTGAGACTGCCCTCACCAAGGTTACAAATGATCTTCTTTCTGCTAAAAAAAATGGCCACTACTCAATACTTATCTTACTTGATCTGTCTGCTGCCTTTGACACTGTTGACCATCCCCTTCTCCTACAGACTCTCAGCTCCCTTGGGCTCTCTGACACTGCCTTTTCCTGGATCCACTCATCTCTCTAATAGATCCTTTTCTGTCTCCTTTGCTGGTGACTCCTCCTCTCCATTGCCTCTGTCTGTTGGAGTACCTCAAGGCTCTGTTCTGGGTCCTCTACTCTTCTCTATTTATACTTCCTCACTGGGTAAACTTATCAGTAGCTATGGCTTTAACTACCACCTCTATGCTGATGATACTCAGATCTACCTATCCACCCCTTCACTCTCTCCTTCTGTCCTTTCTCACATCAGTGTCTGCTTATCTGGCATTTCTTCTTGGATGGCCTCTCACCACCTAAAAATCAATATGTCCAAGACTGAGCTCCTTCTAATCCCCCCCCCTCTAATTCTACCCCAGTTCCTAACTTTTCAATCACTGTTGGTGACACCATTATCCCCCCATCACCCCAAGTCCTCTGCCTAGGAGTTACACTTGACTCCAATCTGTCCTTCATACCCCACATCCAATTGCTCTCTTCCTCCTGTCGCAACCACCTACGCAATATCTCCAAAATTCGTCCATTTCTTAATGCTGAAACTACTAAACAGCTAATCCACTCCCTGGTAATCTCCCGACTTGACTACTGTAATAACCTACTAACTGGCCTCCCTCTCTCCCCTCTTCAATCCATCCTAAATGCCTCTGCTAGGCTAATCCACCTCTCCTGACACTCTGAATCTGCTGCACCTCTCTGCGAGTCCCTTCACTGGCTACCCATCCACAGTAGAATTAAATTCAAAATTCTCATCCTGACCTACAAAGCCCTTACCAACGCAGCCCCCCCCCCCACCTGTCCTCACTCATCAACAAATACACTCCAGCCCGCCCCCTAAGATCCAACAATGACCTGCTCCTTGCATCTTCTACCATCACCTCCTCCCATGCTAGGCTACAGGGCTTCTCTCGTGCGGCACCAACCATCTGGAATGCACTTCCTAGAGCTGTCAGACTCTCCACTAACCTTTCCTCCTTTAAAAGCTCCCTAAAGACCTATCTCCAAATCAGTAACAAATGAATTCCACTTGCCTAATTGCTGCCCCATCTAACTCCACACTAACATCATTCTCACCTTTGCAGTCCCCACCTCCTGTTTCTCACCCTCCTACCCATCTAGATTGTAAGTTCCCACGGGAACAGGGCCTTCAATTCCCCCTGTATTTGTTTGTTAAACTTTGTCTGGCGTCTTTTATATTGTATTGTACTTTACTTTTATTTTTGTACCCATGGACAGCGCTGCGGAATCTATTGGCTCTTTATAAATAAAGAATAATAATAATAATACCTAAAAGCAAAGCCAAAGCCATATATTTCTGCTATTTATGAACAAGTTTGTGAAAAAGTGAACGATTTTTTTTTTATTTGATTGCATTTGGCGGTGAAATGGTGGCATGAAATATACCAAAATGGGCCTAGATAAATACTTTGGATTGTCTACTAAAAAAAATAAAAATACATGTCGAGGGATATTCAGGGATTCCTGACATATATCAGTGTTACAATGTAACTATCGCTAATGTTGAAAAAAAAATGGCTTGTACTTATTGCCCTATAACTTGCAAAAAAAGCAAAGAACGTGTAAACATTGGGTATTTCTAAACTCAGGACAACATTTAGTAACTATTTATCATGGGTGTTTTTGGTGGTTGTAGATGTGTAACAGATTTTGGGGGTTAAAGTTAAAAAAAGTGTGTTTTTTTTCATCATATTTTATAACTTTTTTATAGTAATTTATAAAATATGATGAAAATAATGTTATCTTTAGAAAGTCCATAAGGGCGAGAAAAACAGTATATAATGTGTGTGGGTACAGTAAATGAGTAAGAGGAAAATTACAGCTAAACACAAACACCGCAGAAATGTAAAAACAGCCCTGGCCCTTAAAGGGACAGTCTACACCAGAATTGTTTTGGTTTAAAAAGACAGATAATCCTTTTATTACCCATTCCCTAGTTTTGCATAACCAACACAGTTATATAAATACACTTTTTACCTCTGTGATTACCTTGTATCTAAGCCTCTGCAAACTGCCCCCTTATTTCAGTTCTTTTGACAGACATCCATTTTAGCCAATCAGAGCTGGCTCACTGGAACTCCATGTGTGTGAGCACAGTGTTATCTATATGACACACATGAAATAACACCCTCTAGTGGGGAAAAACTGTCCTGAGAGAAGAGGCGGCCTTCAAGGGCTAAGAAATTAGAATATGAACTTCCTAGGTTTAGCTTTCAACTAAGAATACCAAGAGAACAAAGCAAAATTGGTGATAAAAGTAAATTGGAAAATTATTTAAAATTATATTCTCTATCTGAATCATAAAAGTTTATTTTGGACTAGACTGTTCCTTTAACCCTTTGAGTGCTAAGCACTTTCTCACCAGGGTGCTAATATTTTCTAAGGTTTTTTTAATTTTTTAAAATTTTTGAAAAAACATTTTTTTACTTTTTTTTTTTTTACAGACCCCCAAAATTTAAACTGTTGGAAAGGTTAGGCGATTCCCTTTCCAACAGTGGGTCTTGGGGGTCTGTAGCTGCTTTGATGCCTGAGATACAGGCTGAGATACAGGCCCCCGGCGATGCCTGTCACTCTACAGGCAATGATCGCTGGGGTAGGAGCGGTTAGGAGACCCCAGATCTCCCTCAAGGTGGGAAAGTGCTCATGACGGCTCTGAGCCGTCATTAGCACCAGAGTGAGAAACTCTGTGACGGCTCAGAGCCGTCATTAGCACTCAAAGGGTTAAGGTAAAGAAATTGAAAAATGGTCTGGTCCACAAGAGGTTAAAATGAAAAGCCTTTAAAAGCAGAGAGTGGCAAAATGTACAAAGCAAGAAAGTTGTTTTGCTCTAGACATCCAGGCTGAAGTGCAACTAATTATGATCATTGAGCTTGAGGGTGTCCATTAGCCTCTTCTTTAATTTCTTACTTACCAGTGCCCCCTATGGTAATCCGAGCACCCCTTCCATCCCTCATGCCTATCAGTGTCCCTTCAGTACTCCTACTGCCCCCCCAGTGGGCACTACCACCCACTTTGGGAACCGCTGGTTTAAATTATCTGATTTGTGTTTAAAGGAACATGAATGTCAAAAATAAAGTTTTATGGTTCAGTTAAAGGATGAAATTTTGAGACTTTTCAATTTACATTTATTATCAAATTTACTTCATTATCTTGGTATCTTTTATTGAAAAGTATATCTAGGTAGGATCTGAAGCAGCAATGCACTACTGGAAGCTAGCTGGTGATTGATGGTTACACACGTACGCCTCTTGTCATTGGCTCACAGATGTTCTCAGCTATCTTTAAAGGGACATAATACTCATATGCTAAATCACTTGAAACTGATGCAGTATAACTGTAAAAAGCTGACAGGGACATATCACCTGAGCATCACTATGTAAAAAAGGAAAAATTTTTACCTCACAATTTCCTCAGCTCAGCAGAGTAAGTGCTGTGCAAAAAGTTATACTTCAGTTGCTGTCCAGGTGCAGGTAAAAAAAAAAAAAAATGAAGAAATTAACTGTAGCCAATCAGCATTAATAGTGCTGAGGTCATGAACTGTTTTACTATGATCTCGTGAGATTTTATAGCAAACTTCCTTAATCCCTTAACGACCAATGTCGTACAGGGTACATCATACAAAAACTGGTCGTTAACGACTGACGTACCCTGTACGTCGTCAGGGGTTTCAAACGGTGGAAGCGATCCTGATCGCTTCCAGCTGCTTTCAAGATATTGCCGTGATGCCCTGATATTGAGGCATCACTGCAATACCTTTTTCTCTTGTAGGATGTATCGAGTCCACGGATTCATCCATACTTGTGGGATATTCTCCTTCCCTACAGGAAGTGGCAAAGAGAGCACCCACAGCAGAGCTGTCTATATAGCTCCTCCCTTAGCTTTAACCCCCAGTCATTCTCTTTGCCTACTCTAAGTACTAGGAAGGGCAGAGTGAGTGTGGTGACAAAAATGTTAGTTTTTATTTTCTCAAGCAAAAGTTTGTTATTTTAAATGGTACCGGTGTGTACTATTTACTCTCTGGCAGAAAAGGGATGAAGATTTCTGCAAGGAGGATGATGATCTTAGCATTTGGTAACTAAGATCCATTGCTGTTCCCACTGAGGCTGAAGAGTACAGGAAACTTCAGCTGAGGAACGGTTTTGCAGTCTCTACTGCACTGAGGTATGTTCAGTCAATTTTTCTAGAAAGACAGGATATTTCAAGAAAAGGGCTGACATTATCCCCATGAGGGGAAGGGTAAGCTTTAATCAGACACTTAGGGTAGTATTATAAGCTTGCATAAGGGCTAAGTTACTGCTGGTTGACGTTTTTGATAGATTTGAGAAAAACGTTTTTTTGGGACTTTTATTTAGGGGTTCATTTGGCTTATATTGGAAGGTTTTTATACCACATGGCTATGTTTTTCACACTTGAGGTGTTAATTTAAGGTCCCTCAGACATCGGGTATGAGGTGGGCGGGGCCTATTTTTGCGCCTTAGTTGCGCATTTGTTTTTACTTCTGGATAGCAAGCTTCAACACAGGAGGGTCCTGAAGCAGTTTTGGAGCCAAAACGAAGCTTTATTCCCCCAATTTCAACCCCTAAGGGCAGGTAGGCGCCACAGCAGAGTTGTGGCAGGGTGCTGACTGTATATTTCCGGATTTTTAGACTTTTGTCAATCCGGTTTGGTAACTAAGGGGTTAATCTCATTCTTACTAGTGGTGCAACCTTACTAAGGCTTGCTACATATGCTGTAAAAAATTTGTAAGATTTGTGATATTTTTAAGCAGTTTTGCAGAAAGTGTACATGTTTTTTTCTCTTAAAGGCACAGTACCGTTTTTTTGAAAGTGTTGTTTTTCATTGAATAAAGTGTTCTCCAAGCTTGCTTGTTGCATTACTAGCCTGTTTAACATGTCTGACATCAAGGAAAATCCTTGTTCAATGTGTTTAGAAGCCATTGTGGAACCCCCTCTTAGAATGTGTCCCACTTGCACTGATATGTCTATAAATTATAAAGAGCATATTTTAGCACTTAAAAATAATGCCATAGATGATTCTCAGACAGAAGGGAATGAGGATTTGCCATCTAGCTCTCCCCAAGTGTCACAACCAGTAACGCCCGCACAAGTGACGCCAAGTACCTCTAGTGCGTCGAATTCATTTACTTTACAAGACATGGCCACAGTTATGAATACAACCCTCACTGAGGTTTTATCTAAACTGCCTGGTTTGCAAGGAAAGCGTGACAGCTCTGGGTTAAGAACAAATGCTGAGCCGTCTGACGCTTTAGTAGCCGTATCTGATATACCCTCGCAATGTTCTGAGGTAGGGATAAGGGATTTGTTATCTGAGGGAGAAATTTCTGATTCAGGAAAGACGCTCCCTCAGACAGATTCTGATATGACGGCCTTTAAATTTAAGCTTGAACACCTCCGCTTATTGCTCAGGGAGGTATTAGCGGCTCTAGATGATTGTGACCCTATAGTGGTCCCAGAGAAATGGTGTAAAATGGACAAATATTTAGAGGTTCCTGTTTACACTGATGTTTTTCCAGTCCCTAAGAGGATTGTGAATATTGTTACTAAGAAGTGGGATAGACCAGGTATTCCGTTCGCTCCCCCTCCTGTTTTTAAGAAAATGTTTCCCATATCTGACACCATGCGGGACTCGTGGCAGACAGTTCCTAAGGTGGAGGGAGCTATTTCTACTCTGGCTAAGCGTACAACTATACCTCTCGAAGACAGTTGTGCTTTTAAAGATCCTATGGATAAAAAATTAGAGGGTCTCCTGAAGAAAATTTTTGTTCATCAAGGTTTTCTTCTCCAACCTATTGCGTGCATTGTTCCTGTAACTACTGCAGCTGCTTTCTGGTTTGAGGCTCTAGAAGAGGCTCATCAGATGGAGACTCCATTTGAGGAGATTATGGATAGAATTAAGGCCCTTAAGTTGGCTAATTATTTCATTACAGATGCCGCTTTCCAACTGGCTAAATTAGCGGCAAAGAATTCAGGTTTTGCCATTTTAGCACGCAGAGCGTTATGGCTTAAGTCCTGGTCTGTGGATATGTCATCAAAATCGAAACTTTTGAACATCCCTTTCAAAGGAAAGACCCTATTCGGGCCTGAACTGAAAGAGATTATTTCAGACATCACTGGAGGGAAAGGCCATGCCCTCCCTCAGGATAAAACAAATAAAATGAGGACCAAACAAAATAATTTTCGTTCCTTTCGGAACTTCAAGGGTGGTCCCGCTTCAGCTTCCTCTACTGCAAAGCAAGAGGGGAATTTTGCCCAATCCAAGTCAGTCTGGAGACCTAACCAGGCTTGGAACAAGGGTAAACAGGCCAAGAAGCCTGCAGCTGCCTCTAAGACAGCATGAAGGGGTAGCCCCCGATCCGGGACCGGATCTAGTAGGGGGCAGACTCTCTCTCTTCGCTCAGGCTTGGGCAAGAGATGTTCATGATTCCTGGGCTTTAGAAATTGTGTCCCAGGGATATCTTCTGGACTTCAAAGACTCCCCCCAAGGGGGAGATTTCACATTTCTCAATTGTCTGCAAACCAGACAAAGAGAGAGGCGTTCTTACGCTGTGTAGAAGACCTACATACCATGGGAGTGATCCGCCCAGTTCCAAAAGAGGAACAAGGGCTAGGGTTTTACTTAAACCTGTTTGTGGTTCCCAAAAAAGAGGGAACTTTCAGACCAATCTTGGACCTCAAAATTCTAAACAAATTCCTAAGAGTACCATCATTCAAGATGGAGACTATTCGGACCATTCTACCAATGATCCAGGAGGGTCAATATATGACTACCGTGGACTTACAGGATGCGTATCTACACATCCCTATTCACAGAGATCATCATCAATTCCTCAGATTTGCCTTTCTGGACAGGCATTTCCAGTTTGTGGCCCTTCCCTTCGGGTTGGCCACGGCTCCCAGAATTTTCACAAAAGTGCTAGGGTCCCTTTTGGCGGGGCTAAGGCCGCGGGGCATAGCAGTGGCGCCTTATCTAGACGACATCTTAATTCAGGCGTCGTCTTTCCAATTAGCCAAGTCTCACACGGACATCGTGTTGGCTTTTCTGAGATCTCACGGGTGGAAGGTGAACATAAAAAAGAGTTCTCTCTTCCCTCTCACAAGAGTTTCCTTCCTAGGGACTCTGATAGACTCGATAGAAATGAAAATATTTCTGACGGAGGTCAGAAAATCAAAACTCTTAACCACTTGCCGAGCTCTTCATTCCATTCCTGGGCCATCAGTGGCTCAGTGCATGGAGGTAATCGGACTCATGGTAGCGGCAATGGACATAGTTCCTTTTGCCCGCCTACACCTCAGACCACTGCAACTATGCATGCTCAAACAGTGGAATGGGGATCATGCAGATTTATCTCCTCAAATAAATCTGGACCAGGAGACCAGAGATTCTCTTCTCTGGTGGTTGTCTCAGGACCACCTGTCTCAGGGAATGTGTTTCCGCAGGCCAGAGTGGCTCATAGTAACGACAGATGCCAGCCTACTAGGCTGGGGTGCAGTCTGGAACTCCCTGAAAGCACAGGGCTTATGGTCTCAGGAGGAAACTCTCCTCCTGATAAACATTCTAGAACTGAGAGCGATATTTAATGCGCTTCAGGCGTGGCCTCAGCTTGCTGCGGCCAAATTCATCAGATTTCAGTCGGACAACATCACGACTGTAGCTTATATCAATCATCAAGGAGGAACACGGAGTTCTCTAGCGATGATGGAGGTGACCAAAATAATCCGATGGGCGGAGGATCACTCTTGCCATCTCTCAGCAATCCATATCCCAGGGGTAGAGAACTGGGAGGCGGATTTCCTAAGTCGTCAGACTTTTCATCCGGGGGAGTGGGTGCTCCATCCAGAGGTATTTGCCCAGCTGACTCAGCTATGGGGCACACCAGAATTGGATCTGATGGCGTCCCGACAGAATGCCAAACTTCCTCGTTATGGGTCCAGGTCCCGGGATCCCCAGGCGGTACTGATAGATGCTCTAGCAGTACCCTGGTCCTTCAATCTGGCCTATGTATTTCCACCGTTTCCTCTCCTTCGACGTCTGGTTGCCAGAATCAAGCAGGAGAGGGCTTCAGTGATTCTGATAGCACCTGTGTGGCCACGCAGGACTTGGTATGCAGACCTAGTGGACATGTCATCAGTTCCACCGTGGTCTCTGCCAATGAGGCAGGACCTTCTAATCCAAGGTCCATTCACGCATCCAAATCTAATTTATCTGCGTCTGACTGCTTGGAGATTGAACGCCTGATTCTATCAAAGCGTGGTTTCTCTGAGTCGGTCATTGATACCCTGATTCAAGCTAGAAAGCCTGTCACCAGGAAGATTTATCATAAGATTTGGCGCAAATATTTTTATTGGTGTGAATCCAAGGGTTACTCATGGAGTAAGATTAGGATTCTTAGAATATTGTCTTTTCTCCAAGAAGGATTGGAGAAGGGATTATCAGCTAGTTCGTTAAAAGGACAAATATCTGCTTTGTCTATTCTTTTACACAAACGTCTGGCAGATGACCCAGACGTTCAAGCATTTAGTCAGGCCTTGGTCAGGATCAAGCCTGTATTTAAACCTGTTGCTCCACCATGGAGCCTAAACTTAGTTCTTAAAGTTCTTCAAGGGGGTTCCGTTTGAACCTATGCATTCCATAGATATTAAGCTTCTATCTTGGAAAGTTTTGTTTTTAGTAGCTATCTCTTCAGCTCGAAGAGTTTCTGAGTTATCTGCTTTACAGTGTGATTCACCTTACCTTGTTTTCCATGCAGATAAGGTGGTTTTGCGTACCAAACCTGGGTTTCTTCCTAAGGTTGTTTCTAATAGGAATATCAATCAGGAGATTGTTGTTCCTTCACTGTGTCCTAATCCTTCCCCAAAGAAGGAACGTCTGTTGCACAATCTTGATGTGGTTTGTGCTTTAAAGTTCTACTTACAAGCAACTAAAGATTTCCGTCAAACATTTTCATTGTTTGTTGTTTATTCTGGTAAACGGAGAGGTCAAAAGGCTACGGCTACCTCTCTTTCCTTTTGGCTGAAAAGCATCATCCGTTTGGCTTATGAGACTGCTGGACAGCAGCCTCCTGAAAGAATTACTGCTCATTCTACTAGAGCAGTGGCTTCCACATGGGCTTTTAAAAATGAGGCTTCTGTTGAACAGATTTGTAAGGCGGCGACTTGGTCTTCGCTTCATACTTTTTCCAAATTTTACAAATTCGATACTTTTGCATCTTCGGAGGCTATTTTTGGGAGAAAGGTTCTACAAGCAGTGGTGCCTTCCGTTTAAGGTCCCTGTCTTGTCCCTCCCTTCATCCGTGTCCTAAAGCTTTGGTATTGGTATCCCACAAGTATGGATGAATCCGTGGTCTCGATACATCTTACAAGAGAAAACATAATTTATGCTTACCTGATAAATTTATTTCTATTATAAATTTATTTATGAACTTCAATCACCACTGCACCCTATAGTTTCTCCTTTTTCTTCCTAGCCTTCGGTCGAATGACTGGGGGGTGGAGCTAAGAGAGGAGCTATATAGACAGCTCTGCTGTGGGTGCTCTCTTTGCCACTTCCTGTAGGGAAGGAGAATATCCCACAAGTATGGATGAATCCGTGGACTCAATACATCACAAGAGAAATAAATTTATCAGGTAAGCATAAATTATGTTTTTTATACACCGATGCAGAGAGAGCCACTCTGTGGCCCTCTCTGCATCGGCCAGTGATGGTGCGATCGTTAGTGGGTGGGAGCCGTTGCAGGGAGGCGGATAGGCGGCCATCGCTGGTGTAAACACGTCAGAGGGAGGCGGGATCACGTGCAGGGACGCCGGGAGCACGCACAGATGCGGGCACGCGCACGGGGGCGGGAGCTCGCACGGGGGCAGGAGAGGTGCGCAGTGGCATTTAGCGGCCTTCTATTTACCAAAAAGCAATGCCAAAGCCATATAGGTCTGCTATTTCTGAACAAAGGGGATCCTAGAGAAGCATTTACAACCATTTGTGCCATAATTACACAAGCGGTTTGTAAATAATTTCGGTGAGAAACCTAAAAAGTTTGTGAAAAAGTTAAGATTTTTTTTTTTTATCGCATTTGGTGGTGAAATGGTGACATGAAATATACCTAAATGGGCCTAAATCAATACTATGGGTTGTCTACTACAGATGTATGGGATGTGGACAAGCGCCTACTCTGTTCCCTATGGGCTTGAGGGGGGTGATACCTAGTAACCACCAATAGAAATCAGCTAAAATGTACGGGGACCCCTAAGCGCCTACCAACCGGAGGCAAAGGGATAGATGAGTGTGGCAGTATGTACAATAAAACCTAATTTATTGTCTATACATATAAAAACTTAATACATACATTTTATACAATACATGGATCCATGGAAAATTTCAAAAAAATTACAAATGCAATAAAAACCATATGAAGGTATAATGAAACAGATGTTTAGAATAAAAACAATGGTAAGTACAATAGATATAGTTGTCCTCCTAAGTGTGAAGTCCAGTGAAATTCAGTGATATACAACGATGTGGACAAATGGTGTACAAATATAAAAGTATAAAAATATAAAATCTAAAAAATAAAAATATAAAAAATATGAAAATACAAAATGTGTAGAAATGCAAAATTCCAAATTAAATGTCAATCCATTCCAAATTCAATGTCAATCAATCCTGCACACAGTGTGAAAAAATAAAAAATTGTAGATTCAAAAATAATGAAAAAAGTTGTGAAAAAATTGTAGATACAAAAATAAGTGAATAAGTCAAACTATAGTCACCCAGATCCTGTGGGATCAGATAGTGGTTGTAAGTATCCAAAAGTGTTGTGATGTGGTGAAGACGTAAAGATGGAGGAAATGCTGGGCCCACCGAGAGTGAACCAAATTTTCAAACAGAGAAATGATGTCCACCTAAAAAAACAAAAACAAATATGGTGCAGATACCTTCAAATAAGTTTTACCTAAATGGAATGGAGCTTACCAATATCAGTCGACGCGTTTCGGCCTTGCTCTAGGCCTTTATCAAGACTGATTTGTTTGGGGGTTATGCACCCTTATAAAGGGTGTTATGACCAATAGGTGTCTGAGGAATTTTGCGCCAAAAATAGGCTCCGCTCACTTCCGGTGTCACATGGGTGTGGGCAGTGTTTCTAATATATTCCTATTCAGATGTCTGATGGGTATGGGCAATCTTTTGTACTCATAAAACATATTCAGAGAAGTTACTTCTGGTGTATAAATAGATAGGTATAGTGTATCTATAAGAGATAGTGTGTTTAAAAGTGATGTTAAAATAGATGTTTAAAATATGTTATCATGCACTCGATAACATATTTTAAACATCTATTTTAACATCACTTTTAAACACACTATTTCTTATAGATACACTATACCTATCTATTTATACACCAGAAGTAACTTCTCTGAATATTTTTTATGAGTACAAAAGATTGCCCATACCCATCAGACATCTGAATAGGAATATATTAGAAACACTGCCCACACCCATGTGACACAGGAAGTGGGCGGAGCCTATTTTTGGCGCAAAATTCCTCAGACACCTATTGGTCATAACACCCTTTATAAGGGTGCATAACCCCCAAACAAATCAGTCTTGATAAAGGCCTAGAGCAAGGCCGAAACGCGTCGACTGATATTGGTAAGCTCCATTCCATTTAGGTAAACCTTATTTGAAGGTATCTGCACCATATTTGTTTTTGTTTTTTTAGGTGGACATCATTTCTCTGTTTGAAAATTTGGTTCACTCTCGGTGGGCCCAGCATTTCCTCCATCTTTACGTCTTCACCACATCACAACACTTTTGGATACTTACAACCACTATCTGATCCCACAGGATCTGGGTGACTATAGTTTGACTTATTCACTTATTTTTGTATCTACAATTTTTTCACAACTTTTTTCATTATTTTTGAATCTACAATTTTTTTTATTATTTTTTCACACTGTGTGCAGGATTGATTGACATTGAATTTGGAATTGATTGACATTTAATTTGGAATTTTGCATTTCTACACATTTTGTATTTTCATATTTTTTATATTTTTATTTTTAAGATTTTATATTTTTATACTTTTATATTTGTACACCATTTGTCCACATCGTTGTATATCACTGAATTTCACTGGACTTCACACTTAGGAGGACAACTATATCTATTGTACTTACCATTGTTTTTATTCTAAACATCTGTTTCATTATACCTTCATATGGTTTTTATTGCATTTGTAATTTTATTGAAATTTTCCATGGATCCATGTATTGTATAAAATGTATGTATTAAGTTTTTATATGTATAGACAATAAATTAGGTTTTATTGTACATACTGCCACACTCATCTATCCCTTTGCCTCCGGTTGGTAGGCGCTTAGGGGTCCCCGTACATTTTAGCTGTTGTCTACTACACTAAAGCTAAAATGAACACTATAAGTTCCCTAATTAACCCATTCAATGATGGGCATAATACACGTGTGGTACACAGTGGTATTTAGCGGCCTTCTAATTACCAAAAAGCAACGCCAAAGCCATATATGTCTGCTATTTCTGAACAAAGGGAATCCCAGAGAAGCATTTACAACCATCTGTGCCAAAATTGCACAAGCTGTTTGTAAATAATTTCAGTGAGAAGCCTAGTTTGTGAAAAAGTGAACTTTTTTTTTTATTTGATCGCATTTGGTGGTGAAATGGTGGCAAATATACCAAAATGGGCCTAGATCAATACTTTGGGTTGTCTACTATATATATATATATATATATATATATATATATATATATATATATATATATATATATATATATATATATATATATATATACACATGTCAAGGGATATTCAGGGATTTCTGACAGATAATGCAGAAACAGGTGTCCTGGCACTTCCAAAAAAACACAGGTGCGACAGGGAAGATAAAACTTCACAGAAATGTATTTCATCCAGTAAAAACATATATGGATCCAACACATGAATACCATAGAATAAGAACAAAAAAGAAATAGGGACCTTGGCCCCTCTGCATCAGACGCGTAACTGCTGAGTTAGCACTTGATCACAGATAGGAGGGATCAAGTTACAAGGCTTTTAAATATAGAAGCACCAAATGGCACCAATTTTTAAAAGCACCAATTTTGCTTTTAAACCACATCCTATTACAATGGGTTGAACTTCAGGTAATATCAGATCTCATTACGTTATCACTTTTTTTTTTTTTTTAAATAATTTTTATTGAGGTAACAAATTCAAATATAAACATACACTGTAAAACAGCATGGCAACATGCCTATGTGACAAACAATAATATTGAAGCATCCCATACAAGAGGCATGTCTTATACATATCAACCAGACTTTGGTTATAACTTATAAGGGAAATTGTCTAGCCATGTATAGTACCTCATTTTACTTTTATACATATTCATGTGGACAATTAACATACCAAACATATATCGCAGTCCTTGGGCCTGGCATCAGTAAAAGAAAAAATGTCAAATAAGAATGGTTAGGCCTACAATTGTCCATATTTTCTATAACAGGGTATATAAAAAAGGATATGGCTCCGTCTTCACAGGTTGATGCATTAAAAGACATGTTAACATGGACACAACATAACAAAATAAATGCTAGTCATAAGACCTGGTTTTCGTAACCCATCTCTAAAAAGAAAGGCATAGGTCATCGTGTGTCCATAACATAAATAGTAACCAAGAAATATGATATTCTACGTAGTACGTAATAAGACAGCAGCGATAGGAGTATTCTACATACTATAATATTGGAAAAGCCCCTTTTCAAGGGAGGCAGGGCCGCACTTGACCCTAAGATGTTCTATATACACAGTATTGCGCTAGCAGCTTATAAGGCCCTACATCTAACAGTAGCTATTACTCAAAGTTAGTGGCATACGTATATTTAGTAGACCCATGTTCAAGAGGATCAGGGCCCCTCCTGGACCATAGGTATTTTATATAGATAATATCGTGGTAGCCGCTTATATGTCCCTACATCTAACAGTAATTATCCCTCAAGGTAGCAAAATGTATATACCCTCCCAGATATGTAGGGTCGCTCTTAGGTGCCAAAGGGATCCAGTAACACTAATGGAGGCTTGTGTAATAACTAAACTCATCATGGTAAGATTCAGATCTATTTTGTAAAGGGTTAACCATTGCATTTAACCAACCTGGAGTAAAGAAATATGCACATCAGAACTTAACACACATGTAAAACATTTATACTATACATTCTTAAAATCAATACAGAGTCATCTGATTCAGTTGCTAAGAGAGGTCCATAGTAAGTGCAGTACTATAATGCTTTAACATACTAAAATAAGAGCCAGCGTCATGCAAGCTAAATGCTGTGTAGGGGGAGATAAGCTTTCTGCAATGCTTTATATCAATTATCTCTTATTGGCTAGAGAGCTAGCTAGGCAAAATTTATCTGTGGGGTAATATCAACCCCATATGTGACAATAGATTCTCCAGGCATATTGACAGAGATGTATAATACCGCATCCCACACATACACATTGTAGACTATTTATATTGTGGGCTGAGTTTAACAGGCCTAAATAGATTGTCAATATAAAACCTATGTCTATATGCCGGGTCTGGGCATGCAATCTTGCTTTCCTGAAATACCATTCGCCCCCTGACTTAAGCAAACGGTGCTGCCGAATAGGCAATAACAAGCGCAAACTGTAAGGATGACCTGCAGGGTACATACAATGGCGGTACCAAAGTGAATCCATTAACAAATAAACTGCCCCCACACATCTACATGCAGAGAGCCATCCATGTAAGCGGGATAAACGTCACAACAGCTGTAACCCAGCGTACTAAAGCTGGGTCAAGTATGGTGCAAAAATCCCTGTACTTATCCGATGCCTACTCGCTGGTGCAGAGAGGTCTTGCAAGTATGTCTGGGCAACTCCCGTAAGCCGCCACTCACAATTCCGGTTGAGGCTCTAGGCTCCTGTATATAATTGATCTGTCCGTTTAGTCCACTTACGAATGAACAAGGGAGCCAACAGCTCAGGTATGCCGCCCCTTCATTCTCCCTCTTCAGAGCCGCCAGGTCGGTAATATAATGATCAGAGGCAGTAAAGCTGCACATGAGGGAGCCGGCCGCTCTCCCCCGCACAGCTCTGTGAAACCAAATGTCGACAGCGCGGCAGCCCTCAGCATTGTCTAGCTGACACTGAGCCTAGGGGATCCTCGGCCCCGTCCTGTGTAAGGCATATATGTAGGAAGGTCGCACTTCTGCAGGCCAACTGCCTCACAAGCCTCTCCTATGCTATAGCTTCCCGCCGCTTCCCCAGCCTGCAGCCACTGCATCTCCCAGCAGGGAGGCTGCTCCGTGCCTGAACCAGTGTAGACAATTGGGGCAGGGGTTTTCTTAGTAGCTTGGAGTGGAACATCCCTTTTCTTTGACATATTGCGGCAGAGCTCTGTAAGGCCATCGAATCTGGCACATATTTTGTATTCAAAATCCTCCATGAGGGATTGGAAGATAGCGCACAGCTCCTCCATAGTAATATATATATGTCAACGTTATCAGATTAACAGGTATGAATAGGTGCAGAGGCACAGTATTTACTCTGCTTAGCTTACCCTGGTTTCCCAGGGGGGGGGGGGGTGCTGAGTTCTCCTTCCTTGCAGGCCGCCAAGAGATCTCTGCGGTCCAGTCTGGGAGGCTGATTTTCTCACAATACAGGTATAGTCCAAACCAGCAAAGCGTTATGCACTTCATGGAGGTCAATTTTCTTCTGGATGGACTTGAAAATTCTTAATTACAAGGCGGATTGTAATTTTTTCCTTACAGAGCTCCCAGTTTAGCAGCCATCTTAGGCCATAGCCCGGACACGCCCCCACGTTATCACTTTTATGTACACAGACTTGCTTCCTTATCTTATATTTGTCTTGAAAAACAAAGCTCAATACTCAGAGAGAACAATGGAAAATTATCATTTTATTACTTAACTATCATGCCCCCCCCTTAGAGTGTAATCTCTTCTGCTGGCTGTGTTTACTTAGGCTATTCAATAGAATATACTAAACTTTCAGTATAGGTTGGTTTACCACAGGCTAAATCAGCTATTTCATATGCCAAAATAGGGGTAAAGCAGCTACTTGTTAACAATTAAAACACTCCAGCAGGTAAAATGAATTGTTGGGAACAATTTAAAGGGGAGAAAAATTTTGGGTGAACTGTCCCTTTAAGTCTTTGTTTTACCAATTTTTTTTTTTTTTATTTGGGATTTGATGTCTACAGTTTATCACTGTAAGCGACTGTGTCTCTTTAAGAGCTTTGTTGTGTTTTTTTCTCTTATGCAGCTTGGGGCTCACTAAGGGCCTGAGAATCAAAAGCTCTCTGCTCAGGTGACCTGATCTAAAATGATCCTCCAGCACTGTGTAAGCAGTTAAAGGTGGGCTTGATCCTGGAGTGGGGATCCTGTTCCTGGATGGAGGATATATTCCTCTGGGGCCCTGGAGTGTGGGGTCTGGTCCTGAAGAGTGGAGGCCCTATGGGTGTCTGTCCCTGTGGGGTCTTGCCCTAGATGGGTACTCTGGTGGGGCGGGGCAGGGGATATAGAGCCCTAGTTACCTACTTTTTGCCCTGGTTGTCTTCAGTTCACCGGGCCTTGGCAAATTATTCACTTTTTTACACAGTTATCTTTCTGTGTGAACTCCCCACTCCTCCCCTTTCACTCTCAAATGTTTTCTGTAAAATGCATATTATAATTATTTTTGTCAGATTTAGCAAAATTCACTCATCACAATCATATCAAATGCCCCTATTTTGACCTCGTTCAATAAAGACTACAACTCCCATGATGCACTAGCAGTTTGCTCCGTGGTTCGTGATCTCTAAAAGCCAATTAGATATATATATGTAATCCACCATAAACAGTGCGCAGAATGCTCACGTGACTTGCAAGACGTCCGTCCAATCAAAGCGCGGCGGTTGTTTGAATTTCCTGTTCCTGGCGGTGCATTGAGGTGAGTGTGGAGATTTGTGATGTTAGTATAACTGGTCACAGCTGTGGTATTTTTCCCTTGTTTTGTAAATCACAGTGGCGAGAATCAGTTTGTAACTGAATCCAGTGCGGAAATTTTGGAGTGAATGCCGCAAGGCCTGGTATGAGGGGTTATCAGTGAGCTGGAGAGTGTGTATGCAGATGGAAATGCGAGGGGTGTAGATTTAGCTATTGGCATTGTTTGCGAGTAGGGGACGTTAACACTGTGAGGGTATAGAGAAGGAGGACTTATAAATAAGTGTATAGTGGTGGGAGCAATGACTGTGGCAATGTTTCAGGAAGAGGACGTTACCTTTGAGAGTGAGGAAGGAAACTTTGCGAGTGATTAGTAGGTGACATCACTGAGTGACAGGGGGCATCATACGTGACGTAATAGACGGTGCATTGGCCGTAAGTGGAATGTGAATGGCATTGTGTGTGTAAATGGTTAGATTTACTTAGCAGAGGAGAAAACATTCCAAGTGTGTGACTTGAAAGTGGGATTGCCTGTGAGTGTAGGGGTGCCTCTGTGTGTGGTAGTTATGTTTTTTCAGTAAATGAACAATTAGAGACCTGATACTCCTGCTAAATCACTTCAAAGTGATGTAACATTACTGTAAAATGCTGACATGAAAATATCAACTAAACTTCTTTATGTAAAAAGGGAAGATATTTTACCTCACAATTTCTTCAGCTCACCAGACTAAGTGCTCTGTGAACAGTTATGCTTTACTTGCAAGTTGGTGGAAAAATAACCAGTTAACACCAGTAGTTTTGAGGTCATGCTTTGCTGTGATCTCATGATATTTCATTGAAATCTTGAGATTTTTTAGTAAAGTTCCCATGGCTGTGCCTGCACATGCCAGATGCACACTCCCTAGCCAGTCCAGGGACTAGCATCCTTATTGGCTGCTTAGTGGAGTGTGGAGAGTTAGGAAATTCTGAGGCAAAAAGTCATAATTTTTTCATAGATGTTCAGGTGATATTTTCTAGTCTGCTTTTACAGCTATGCCGCACCACTTTCTAGCGCTTCAACATTTGAGTATCAGGTATGGGTGCTGTTGTCAGTGGTGAGTCAGGCATGATCAGCTAGTGCTGTAGACAAAAGTGGGGCACAGTGGGTGTGTACATTGGGTGAGAATGGGTGATAGGAAGTTTGCATTTTGCAGAGGTGCTCCTCTACGGAGGATTAGTTGATTTAGTGACATACTTTAGCGTGAGGCTAGCAGTGACATTAAATTAATTTAAACAGTTTTTGTACTGTAAATCTTTTCTCTTCTTTGTGTCCCCAATTTACCTGTTAGAGTATTTAATTCTTTACAAATGGCCTTTATATTTATTTTATCATTTAAAATCGTTATCTTTGCCTGCTAACATACAAACTGCATAATATGAATACTGCAGTATTATCAATAGAGAAGCTATGTAAACAAGTGACAACAGTTTTTTTCCAGTGCTTGAAATACAATGAGTTCTTATGTTTTCTCAATAAATTGTTATACCGGCCATCTAACATAACCTGTATAAGTAATTTTAGTACCTATCTATAGAGGGAGAGCTAAAATATGGAGGCTTTTGATAGGTAAGATAAAGAAGTCTGCTGTACATATTGACTCAGCCCATTTACATGGGTATTTTCTTGAGAATAATGATTTGAGGTTTTTAATGAGGAAAAACAATTTCAAACTAAAAAATAAACCTAAAGGAGCAATTTCCCATACAATCTGCACCTGGCATAGCAAAAAATTTAAATTACATTAGAGGGTCTTTATATTGATGAAATGCAATAATTAAAAAATATTTTATCACTAGTAACTCTGCAAACCTTGTGTTTTACACCAGCAAAGGTTGAACCTGAGCCTTACTTTGTGTGTTTAACACCTTTAAGGGGGTTAAACACATACTCTCACTGGCCACTTTATTAGGTACACCTTGCTAGTACCGGGTTGGACCTTCTTTAACCTTCAGAACTGCCTTAATTCTTCGTGGCATAGACTCAACAAGGTGTTGTCAATATGGAACAAAATTTCTGAGAAATGTTTCCATGACAGCATCGCAGAGCTTTCCAAACTTTTCATGTTGGTGACGCACTTTTTAGACCTACATCATTTCGCGACACAGTAATTCAGTTGTACTAGCAAACAGGAGATTAAACTAACTTGTTTTAAGAGATATGGACACATACATAAGTTATATAACAACAAAATATATTTACAAGTAACAGTATGTATGTGCAAGAATTAAACTTTTTTTTTTTTTTATTAACACCACCACTAGCTACTTACTATTTTAATGAGATGTATGAGGTTGATGGGATGAACACAGTTTCTGAATATTTGGTGGAATATTAGATAAAGACACTTTAAGCTTCCACTTTCTATCCATATATCAGGAGCAGCAATGCACTACTGGGAGCTAGCTGCAAAGCCGTCCCAAAAAACCCACTTTGACTTCAGCTCAGTGTTTAAGCTGCTGCCCTCAGAGCTCTGCGAGTCCGACTGACTACTGCCCGCGCTGCAAATACACTGCTGTCCCACTCACTGACTACACATACGGTCACAAGCCAATTGAGGAGACCCCATTGGCTGCACATTGGCTCCTGACTGCAAATGTAAATAGTTTCAGTTCCAACTAAGCTGCGCCAATAGGTTAAGATGATCTGTGACCCACTAGGCATCAATCACGTGTCAATCATGTGATATGGGTAGCAGGCAGGCGGAAAGTCGGAAACCAAAAAAAATAATTTTTAAATTAAAAGAAATTGGTGCTGAAGCAGGGACATACCTACACACTGCAGCCGACACACTAACGTGTCACGACGCACAGTTTGTAAAGCACTGACGCAGTTGCTGCAGATTTGTAGGCTGCTCATCCATGATGTGAATCTCCCGTTCCACCACATTCCAAAGGCGCTCTATTGGATTGCTATCTGGTGACTGTGGAGGCCATTGGAGTACAGTGAACTCAGCTTGATAAAGTTGCAGGAACCCCCGAAACGTTGCTCTCTGTATTAAAATGGTATCTGTTGCCTATTTTGTGTGCTACCTGTGTGTTCTACTATTTATACAGTGAACTCATTATGTTCAAGAAACCAGTTTGAGATGATGTGAGCTTTGTGACATCCTGCTGGAAGTAGCCATCAAAAGATGGGTACACTGTAGTCATAAAGGGATAGACATGGTCAGCAACAATACTCAGGTAGGCTGTGGCGTTTAAACAATGCTCAATTTGTACTAAGGGGCTCAGTGTGCCAAGAAAATGTCCCCCACACCATTACCCCACCAGCCTGAACCGTTGATACAAGGCAGGATGGATCCATTCTTTCATGTTTATGCCAAATTCTGATCCTACCATCTGAATGTCGCAGCTGAAATCAAAACGCATCAGACCAGGCAACGTGTTTCCAATCTTCTATTGTCCAATTTTGGTAAACCTTTGCGAATTGTAGCCTCAGTTTCCTGTTCTTAGTTGACAGGAGTGGCACCTGGTGTTGTCTTATTCTGCTGTAGCCCATCTGCTTCAAGGTTCAGCGTGTTGTGCGTTCAGAGATGGTTTTCTGCATACCTTGGTTGTAATGAGTGGTTATTTGAGTTACTGTTGTCTTTCCATCATCTCGAACCAGTCTGCCCATTCTCCTCTGACATCAGCAAGGTATTTTCTGCCACACAACTGCCGCTCACTGGATATTTTCTCTGTGAACCCTAGAGATGGTTGTGCATGAAAATCCCAGTAGATCAGCAGTTTTTGAAATACTCAGACCAGCCTGTCTGGCACCAACAATCATGTCACGTTCAAAGTCACTTAAATCCCCTTTCTTCCCCATTCTGATGGTCGGTTTGAACTTCAGCAAGTCATCGTGTCTAGATGCCTAAATGCATTGAGTTGCTGCCATGTGATTGGCTGATTAGCAATTTGTGTTACCAAGCAATTGAACAGGTGTGCCTAATAAAGTGGCCGGTGAGTGTAGTTCTATAGTGCAGCTACTGATAAAATTATATGCTCTAACAAAGTGGAGCATGTCATTTTATCCCTCTAATGGCCCATTAAAGGGCCATTCTTGTTTAAAATAAAGAAAATTGCATACTCGCATCTGTTAGAGCATGTCATTTTAAGACTGTGTTTAAACACAAAGAAGTGCCACTTGGGACCTGCGGAGCACTGCAGGTCCGAACCTCTGAGTTTGCATTGCCTGGAAGCCTTGTGCTTACGAGAGTGCGCTTCCATAGGCTCCAAAGGAAGCCTCGTTCTCATGCTGTGAGGCACGGCAAAGCACCTAGTGCAGCACAGGGGGCAGTGTTGGGCTACAAAATAATAATAATAATAAAAAAAATAAAAAATATATGTGTGTGTTTTTATAAATATATAGGTATACAAGCATATACATATTTACAGTAAAAACAGTTCCCATTCACCTCAATTTAAAGGCACTTTCAGTGTTTTTTTTTTTTTCTTCTCCAAACACCCACATCCCTTTTACTTTTAACGGTCCTTTAATTTTTTTTGTAATCCTTTGTTTGAAAGCATAGCAAAGAAGGAGCCACACACAATACAGAGACGAAGTTGCCTGTTGCAGTCTCAAAACATTTTTCCTCATAAAGATCATAAATTCAAATAGTGTGTACAATTTTGAACAATTTTCCAATTTACTTCTGCTGTTATTTGCTTCATTCTCTGTACCTTTGTTGAAAAGCTTACCTAAGTAGGCCCTGGAGCAGCAATGCAATACTGAAAGTTAGCTCTTGATTGGTAGCTGCACATTTAAGTTCTGTTGTCGTGGACTCCGCTAGCTTCCAAAAGTGCTTTGCTGCTACTTCAACAAAGGATACAAAGAGGATAAAGCAAATGTAATCACAGAAGTAACGTGTAAAGTTATTTCAAATTGTATATTAAATCTGAATTATGACAGAAACATCTGCTGTTTTTATGTCCCTTTAAATGGTTTGCATAAGTATTACACTATGTATTACAGCTGCCAGCACAACAGAACTCTTGTAGTTTTGTTCCCGTGACATAGATCAGGACATGACAAATTCCAAGTTCTTTCCTAATAAAAATATGAGGCTGGAGCACTATAGGGCAGCAGTTTTACTGCAATGCTTTTCAGCACTTGACATCATCAGTGTTGTCTTAAATGTATAACATTGTTAAAAGCATTCTTGCAAAACTGCTGCCATTTAGTGCTCCAGATGTGTATGCTCCTGAACCTACTTACCTGCTTTTCATCAAAGGATACCAAGAGAACAAAGTACATTTGATTACAGAAGTTTATTGGATAGTTTATTTTTTAAATTGTACACATTTTATTCCAAAATAAAAATTGTGGGTTTCATGTCCCCTTTAATGCTGCAGTGAATTTTGGTGCACTATGTTTTCCTTTGTGGTAGTCAAGGGGTTTAAAATACAATTAGGTGTAAGTAATAGTTAAAGCATCTACATTTGACGCACTCTCTCTGAGCTCCCTGTGCCATGATATACATCCCCTTCCTTTTAATTCCCATAGAGATTCTGTTATGGCTGAAGCAGGAGCTGAATGGGAGCTGAGCAAAGAAAATGTGCAGCCTCTGCGTCGGGGGAGACAAATGTCCACCCTGCAAGAAGTTCTTTCCCAGCAAGAGAGTAGCAGTCAAACTAGTATCCAGCAGCAGAAACAGTAAGTGTGCACAGGAAATATTGATACAAATGCATCCAGATGTGTTTCTCCTTATACTGTTAGTTTTTCATTTGATTATATATTGGCTTTTTATTCATACACATTCTGGCTATGCTTAAACTCTAAACTAAGACTGATGAAAAACCGATTTAAAGTTATCCAGTTGGTTGAAATAGACAAATGAGTCCTGTTATATTTCCTCTATCAGCAAGCCTTTTTGTCCCTGGCACCTAGGTTTGTTAAGCCTGTGCTAGCCTATCATTCCCTTCCTTTCTGTAGTCCTGACAACTCATAGAAACTATTTTGTTTGTTGTAGGGTCAGGATTTTAGAATATCTTAGAACAGAACAGGTAGGAGTGGCATAAAATGCCTTGCACAAAACCCCTTGGGTTGATGTATTGAATATGCTCAGTAAGATAACTGTATCACCTGATCCCAGGCCTTAAAGGGACACTTAACACCTGCTTAAGATTTTCTGAACTAACTTTCTGAGGAATCAAAATAAACTAATACACTGTTCTCAATGCTGTATGTTCATCTTACTACAAGCTCTTCAAAAAGACTCCTCATATTTTCTATGCTTATCCACAGCTTGTGTTTTCCTATGTAGGGTGCCATCTTATAACGTACGTTTCAGGCACTGCAGTCACGTGACACGTGTGCACCCAAGTCATGTGATGCGCACGGCAGCAGCTTCTCTCACTGATGTTCTAGAAGGCAGGCAAATTCAATGCTAATTCACTGTAATGCAAAGCGTTCATTGCAGTATATGAGGACAAAGATCTATTTTATATTTGTAATACAGTAATTGCATCTTCTTTTATCAAACATATTTTAAACATTTTATGTACTGAACAGATCCACAGTCTGTATGTTTCACTGTGCTATAGCTATTCTAAGTAAAGTTGCAATCGCCCGCCCGATGTTCAGAGGCGAGGGAGGAGGGAGAGTCTAGTAGCCGTTTTTTTTTTTTTTTTTTTTTTTTTAAATTTTTATTTTATTGAGGTTAAAATAGCATAAATACAACAGTCTCATCAACAGGGTACATTCCACAACATACGTTATACTGACATGACATGGCATTTTGGGCACCTCAGTTTTTAAATCTTATAGGTTCGCTTAGTCCTCAGGCAGACAGGGCCAATCAAGGGCCCACAAATTGAATAAAGTGGTTGAGGACATGTCAATGAAGATAATAGTGAAATTTGCAGTTTCAGTGTGAGTCAGATAAATACAGATTATGGAATGAACACACTATACCAGAACAGTGAAGTATAAGAGGGCACCAATGTAGCTCTACAGATCAACAGTTATTACAGGTGACATGCAAAACAATCCACAGTTATTTTCTAAATCCAAATAAACCATTAACACTGAGCAGTTAAAGGAGCATACATATTGCTAAAACTATTATCATATGAACACTTCAGAGACACAGGAAATCGTGAATGAACTTGAGTTTCCTGTATTGGAACCCCGAGAGCCATGCTACAGAAATGCAGGGAAAGACTGGAGCATAGCTCTGCAGGTAGGACAGAGACTACTATACTCTGTCAAAAAGTTATGCGGAGGGAAGGTTACGGCCCTAACCGCATAAGAAGTGTGGGGGGGGGGGGGCGGAGGTTAGGTTGGGAATAGCATAGCCTCCAGCTAACAATTGTCATATCTAACAAGGCAAACAACCCCAAAGTGAACCTAGAAATGCGAAACACATAGAAGGCTATATAAGTTTTAGTGTCTGCGGAGATGATTGCTTCAAGCCTATGCGGAGGCTATGCTATAGCTAATATAGTCTAGCTGCTTTGAGGAACATAGAATACTAATGTAACAACTTAACATTATTTGAAACTGAACACAAAGGTAAGGGGGAAGAAACTCACAATCTGTGTGATAGAGGTCAAAGCAACCTATCAAAAGGTCATCTTAACTGAGTAATATATTTATAGCTCAGGATAGTAAATAGAACAGTTAATATGTACGACCTGGAAGTCACTGAGTCTAGTTCTCCTGACTGGAATAAAGTGTAACCTGTGTAAATTTTATTCACTATGAGTAGTGAAAGACTAATCTTTTAATTAATTATATCTTATATTCATAAAGTAGGTTGATGTCATACTTAGTTACAAAGCTGTAGGACCAGTCAATACAGTTCACAGATACTCCCTAAATAAGGGCTAGGGGCTATTAGTGGTCCCTCTGCATTAATGTATACGCTGTGGTGCTAGTCCCAAAGAAACTATGTGCTTATCTAGATGAGGGCTCCCAGACCAATGTATGCCGCTAAATAGGGAGATATCAGTAATATTAACTAAACATAGCATAGTCACTCTAAGCTAACTCACAGGAAACTACCTACACCAAGGTTTATCATGCATGATAGAGTTTCACAGTAACCAGTAAGGTTGTATAAATATGTAAAACAATCTAAGGTCTAACAAGGCTATAATATCCATTAAGCAGGTGCTACAAGCCTATGGGAGCTGTGCATTATAGAACATGAGTAAACTTAGTCCCAAAATCAACATATTCTCATACAGTGTTCATCTTGAATATAGAGTCCCTAGACCCCATACTAAATTACAGGCAGTAGTGCACTTAAGCAAACAGGTTGGTGTTATATGCGCTGTGATCCCCCTGCTTGTATTAAAAAACAAATTGCCAACTGGGTGTTGGTCAGCATGTCCTCAGGCGACAAATGGCATGTGTACCCACAGCAGAGAGGGTGCGTCTAAAGTTCTGCGGTTGTTCTCCTAAACAGGGTTAATAATGTCTCAGGCATCAGTGCCGTCATGAAGTAGGAGAGGGAAAAAATAAAGAGTCACCATGTAGGTTGTGCAGGGGCATAACAGCAGTACCAAAGTGATGATATACAGCCCCACAACAGACATGAAGAGTCACCCCACACCTGTCTTCCTGTAGGACTTATTCTGGTGAGGCATGTTCCCCCAGCAGTCCCCATGACCTTGCATACCCTGCATACATGGTGTCTTCAAGGAGCAACTACATTGCAGGCCACCGGAACAGCGTGGAATGTGGGGTCCACTGTCTAGACGAAGTGACGCCCGAACAACCAGCAGCCCGGGCCACACGCTTCCCCGGTCAAGAGTCCTGTCATCGATGGCCCTCGCAGCTGTTAGGTCTATCGGGCAGTCCCGGGTTCCTTCTGGCACAGGTGGGTCAATCTCCCCTCTCTGGGCAGAAACATGCGGTGGGCAATTACCCCTGTTATAGGCTGGGGCAGCTTCTAGGCGGGGGGCTATTCCTGAGGGAAAATGGCTGGCGGGAGTCTCCGGGGGGGTAATCTCACCTAAATCAGAAGCCGCGGTCTCTCGCTCCAGACACCCGACCCCAGCTCGATCCGGACTGCGCGCTCTGCTAATTTGTATAAGCCGATCCAGCCGGCTCGTCAGTTGGTGGCCGTAATTTTCAAGGAGAGCCAGGATAGCCATGCGGTGATCCGCCATCTTCGTTTCGGTTCTCAGAAGGTCCCAACGTGCTCCCAGTCGCAACTGCTGAACACCTATCATTTAGCTTCAGCAGTATGCTGTAGTTAATCTTTAGGGCCACCTGGCGTGTCTTATCTGGTCGGGCGGCAGGGATTTGATTCCCGATAGTGTTATCATTTAATTGTATGTCCTCCGGCCCGGGGTAGGCCGCATCCCCAGTGTTTCCCAATTTCAGTCCGGTCCTGAAAGTCGGGCCGCTCTAAACTTGCACAAAAGCGCCCGAGATTTGACCCACCACTTCTTGGCCATATGTGGTATCCCACAAAGCTGGGTAGTCAGTTCTTTGGCTGTTAGAACTTAGTTTAAAATATGTATTACTATATTATGTACTAGGAGCTCTTGTTAATCACATCCTCTCAGCTTGCTGGTTAGCTCCGCCCCCCAGCCGTTTTTTTTTACTCACTGTTATTCAGTTCTCTGCAATATCTGAGGAGAATGTTCTCTCTCTGTGTTCCAGGAATTTACTTTAGTTTTCACCATCATATTATTTTTATAATGAAACACCACCACACTTTTTATATATCCTATATATAACTGCCTTCTATAACATCAGTGAGAGAAGCTGCCGTGCGCATCACATGACTTGGGTGCACACATGTTACAAGATGGCACCCTACATAGGAAAACACAAGCTGTGGGTAAGCATAGAAAATATGAGGAGTTTTCATGAAGAGTTTGTAGTAAGATGAACATACAGCATAGAGAACAGTGTATTAGTTTATTTTGATTCCTCAGAAAAAGTTTAGAAAATTTTCAGCAGGTGTTAAGTGTCCCTTTTAAGGCTGTGACACACTGCAAGCAATGCGGCGCAAGGCGAAACGGCTGCTTCGCACCACGTTGCATCGTTTCTGAAGTTCAAATATTTAATCTCTGAGCGCTCAGCTACGCGACCTGACGCAGCAGAGTGCTTAGAGATGAAAAGACAGGACACACTGAGCGCGCACAGCCGCATCTATACGCTGCGCGCCGCTCCGCTTGCAGTGTGTCAGACTTTATACTGTGAGCTATGCATTCTTATCACACTTTTATATATTTATTTTGGACCAGAAAGGCAATATTACTCAGTGATATTTTTTTCCCCCCAGGAATTTTGAGCTCGAAATTCGATTTTATTCAGGTGAAGATACCCTGGATGTCTGGGACAGGTAAGTGATATCTTTATATATGTTTTAAAGGCACAGTGTACTTAAAAATCTCCCCCTTATTAACGTGCTTTCAATGATCCCTTTTTCCTGCTGGTGTGTATTAAATTGTTTACAGCTCTTTTACCATTATTTTGTCATGTGAAAAAGCGATTTCCCCCCCCCCCCCCAGTTCTTTTGACAGACTTGAATTTAAGCCAATCAGTGCCCTCTCATAAGTAACTCCACAGGCATGAGCACAGTGTTATCTATATGGCACACATGAACTAACTCCTAGCTGTGAAAAACTGTCAAATGCATTCAGATAAGAGGCGGCCTTTAATGGCTTAGAAATTAGCATATGAGCCTACCTAGGTTTAGCTTTTAACTAAGAATACCAAGAGAACATAATAAAAGTAAATTGAAAAGTTGTTTAAAATTACATGCCCTATCTGAATTATGAAAGTTTAATTTTGACTAGACTATCCCTTTAAACCTCAGCCTATGCTGTGCAGTAGAAGTGTACTGGCTACAGAAAAACTATGTTGACGAAGCATCAGAAGAAATGTGCCTTCCAGTGGGGCGGGGGAATAGAATTTAGCCCTTTTTAAAAGTGTGTTCCTGTATTAGCTTTAAAGGGACAGTCAACACAAAAATGACTGTAACTTATTTAGATTAGTTAAATAATGATCTTTATAGTAAACTGTAGCCAAATTTTCATCTAAATAAACTTTGGCAGAAAATACACTTACTGATCTCATCTGGCCTTTTTGAAATGGCCGTCTGACCCCTCCTTCTCTGACGTCTACCAAAAGCTTGCACTTTCCTTTCTTCTCGTCCCTGCGCGCTCCTGCAATTTCAGCTCTCTAGCAGCTGTTCATACCCGGCACTCACTGCCTCTCATCCATGCTGTGCGCTGTGTGTTACAGAGAATGAGAGGCAGTGAGTGCCGGGCAGGCGGCGATGTGATGGTCTGTGCCCCTGTTTTAAGATTGCTTTATGATATTATAGAGAAATAATATCCAACCAGGAGCTGACTGGGCACTAGTATAAAATAGACCTTACCAAGCAATTGCTATTATATTTTCTGTTTTTAAACTTCGTAATGCAATAAGCTATATAATAGGGAAAATGATTTTAATCATAGGGGTTTGCAGAAATTCAAAAAGAACATATTTCGATAAACACCTTACCCTGTAACCTAACGTCATATTTGACTCTCAACATTTAGCCAAATACATTATTTATATTTCAAATTGCAGTAGGGTTATGGAACATATGTCTGATTTACCAGTATTTTACAATATGGGCGAGCAAGCCGTCTGCAATAAGTGCACAGTGCTAGAAGTCATTGTAATATTGCAGGTCTTAGAACATTTATCTAATGCAAGTGTGATCGCACAGTACTGGGACACCGGGCGCAAATTTATTTCTCTGCCTAAGTGCCTATTACTAAGCAACAATTCTGCAACACTTACAGGCTGTCCGTCGCTGCTGGCAAAAAAATGTGTTTGAATCTTTCTGTAAAAGGTACCATGTGTGCACAATGCTCTTTGGGTACACCTGGTCCTAGAAGACTCTCTCCACTCCATATCTCAGCTAACAATAGAGCCTCCTCTCAAAGCCAAATATATCTGTGACTGACCTCCTGCACTACTCTTTCTGAACACGATGGTTAAAATATATCTTTTAAAACCATAACATATTCCAACAAAGGACACAACCATATCCCATAAAGAATCAAAAATAAAAAATGAATTCTCTAAGAACATAACAGCTTTTTTCAAAGAAACCCATAGTGTCGCTTACTTCTAAATTGCCATTTTCCAGTTCTCGACAATGTAATAGGCACTTAGGCAGAGAAATAAATTTGCGCCCGGTGTCCCAGTACTGTGCGATCACACTCGCATTAGATAAATGTTCTAAGACCTGCAATATGTCAATGACTTCTATATTAATTAGAACTGTGCACTTATTGCAGACGGCTTGCAGGCGGATCGCACAGTACTGGGACATCGGGCGCAAATTTATTTCTCTGCCTAAGTGCCTATTACTAAGCAACAATTCTGCAACACTTACAGGCTGTTCGTCGCTGCTGGCTGCAGCAGAGAGGCAGCACTGGTATTCTTTATTCCCAAAGCCTTCCTGTGGTCGATGCGCGGCAACTTCCTGCCCACTGACTGATTAGTGCCAGTGAGTGACGGCTATACAGCCTCCAGTAGCACTGGGGCTCTCCCTTGGTTTTGGGCATCCTACTCCTTAGAAGCACTTGAGGAGCTGATTGCTTGCAAGTTGTGGGTGCACGCTGTTGATGGAGGCTCGCAACTTGATTATCAGCAGCTACTTGGGGTGCTGATATTTCCAGAGCAGACATGCAGCCAAATCTTAGAACATTTATCTAATGCGAGTGTGATCGCACAGTACTGGGACACCGGGCGCCTTAGAAAAGCTGATTGCCAACATAATAGGCACTTAGGCAGAAATAAATTTGCGCCCGGTGTCCCAGTACTGTACGATCACACTTGCATTAGATAAATGTTCTAAGACCTGCAATATGACAATGACTTCTAGCACTGTGCACTTATTGCAGACAGCTTGCTCGTCCATATTGTAAAATACTGGCAAATCAGACATATATGTTCCATAACCCTACTGCAATTTGAAATCTAAATAATGTATTTGGCTAAATGTTGAGAGTCAAATATGACGTTAGGTTACAGGGTAAGGTGTTTATCGAAATATGATCTTTAGAATTTCTGCGAACCCCTATGATTAAAATCATTTTCCCTATTATATAGCTTATTTGCATTACGAAGTTTAAAAACAGAAAATATAATAGCAATTGCTTGGTAAGGTCTATTTTATACTAGTGCCCAGTCAGCTCCTGGTTGGATATTATTTCTCTATAATCTCGTAAAGCAATCTTAAAACAGGGGCACAGACCATCACATCGCTGCCTGCCCGGCACTCACTGCCTCTCATTCTCTGTAACACACAGCGCACAGCATGGATGAGAGGCAGTGAGTGCCGGGTATGAACAGCTGCTAGAGAGCTGAAATTGCAGGAGCGCGCAGGGACGAGAAGAAAGGAAAGGAACCTGTTAGTGCAAGCTTTTGGTAGACGTCAGAGAAGGAGGGGTCAGACGGCCATTTCAAAAAAGCCAGATGAGATCAGTAAGTGTATTTTCTGCCAAAGTTTATTTAGATGAAAATTTGTCTACAGTTTACTGTAAAGATCATTATTTAACTAATCTAAATAAGTTACAGTAATTTTTGGGTTGACTGTCCCTTTAAATGCAATGAACTCTTATATGCGACTTGTCTGAGTACACTGTCCTTTTAAATCTTTGCACAAATTGACCTGGATCCATATATTAACAGTACGGTTCACATGTTAATTAATTTACAAAAAGGCATTCTTATAGCTAAATTAGATTTTGCTGATAGCACCTTTCAGAAGCCCACAATATTGATCTGGGTGAATATGGTATATACACACTTACCAAGACAGAACATGCTGTGATGTCAGATGTCATCACAGAAAATGTAGCATGTCCACGGAAAAAAACAGGATGCGTGCACAAACTATTAGCAATTTTGCTTTGCACATCAGGCTGTTCTCTTTAAACATAGCTTTGCTCTGTGAAAGTTTTCCTTATCAAAGTGCAGCCATAGAAAAGCTCTGTTTGAAGAGGACAAAGAAATACGGAGCAGTGATACAAAGCAGCACCACTTTGATGACTGCCTCTGAGGAAATTTTTTTCAACCCTGCCCCCTTTAGTCTTTGCTGGTCTGCAAAGCTGTGACTCCTAAATGTGCAAGACTGTTGCACAAACACAATTATGGTATATATGCCAGAGATTCTCCATTTGCTCTTAGACAGACATGAGGTGCATATAAACATTCTGATAATAGCCTTCAGCTATAAGGAGGCAGTTTAGTAAATTACTTTGTCAAACATTGTGTGCTGTGGCTAAGAAGCCATAGCATAATGTGTACTAGCATGCCCCTTTTAGTTTAGATAAATATATACTTCTATGTAAGCAAACTATAGATTAGCAGTGTTTCTCTTTTTGTTTAGGTATATCATATGGGCCGAGGAGGCATTTCCCCAGGGAGGAAATGAGAGTAACTTGGCTCCGTTACTAGAGAGAGCTGTAAAGATGTTTCACAAAGAGGAGCGCTATTACGGAGACCTACGCTATCTCAAACTTTGGCTCAAGTTTGTAAGTGCAATATTCTGGGATCCAGGGTTACAGTACTAGTTCTGACAACAGGCTATTATAGTAGAAGCTACAGGTGAATCAGGAATTAATTACTTATATGTTTAACTACTATAGATCTGATGGTGTAATGTCATGTAATTTTCTAGTTCTGAATCAAGATTTATTCATAAAAAAACAAAAAAAAACTAACCATAGTATCTAATATACCTGTGCTAAGCCAATTTAACAGTATAATTTGAACCTTATCACTAGTATGTTTGGGGAAACTTTTAAATAGTACAACATTTCTGTGAGCTACTGGTCATGGTTTAACAATCTATTGTTAGAACCTTTTTTGGGCACAGTTAGTAATATGGTAAAGGAAAAGCATTAAAGGGATAATAAACCCAATTTTTTTCTTTAATGATTTATGCAATTTTAAGCAACTTTTTAATTTACTAGGAGCCGGACAATTTTTGTTTAAGCACCTGGGCAGCCCTTGCTAATTGCTGAATAAATGTAGCCACCAGTAAGCAATCACTATACATAATGCTGAACTTAAAATGTGCCGGCTCATAAGCTTTACATTCTTGCTTTCAAATAGAGATAGCAAGAGAACAAAGACAAATTGATAATAGGAGTAGATTGGAAAGTTGCTTAACCCCTTAAGGACCAGCGACGTACCCTGTATGTCGCTGGCCTTTTTTTGGGACTTGATTGTTTTATAGCGCGGTCTTGCCACCAGCGTTGAGACTGCTCTATTCCACAAAGCCTGCTGGAGGGAGGGAATTAATAGCGTGTTCTTGCTAGACTTGTGCTATTATGTCCTGAAAAAACCCTTAACGACCAGTGACATACAGGGTACATTGTGGTCATTAAGGGGTTAAAATTGCATGCTCTGAATCATGAAAGGAAAAAAAAAAAAATAGGTTTAGTATCCCTTTAAATCTTTTTGTTGCTTTTAATGTCCCTTTAATAAATGACATATATACTGGACTAGAAGAATGTCTCTTGGTGCCAATGAATGTTTAAAAAGAACAGTGGTATTTAATGAGATGCTGTTTTACATTTAGGCACACTTCTGCTCAGAACCATTAGATTTATACAGCTATTTACATAGCCAAGGGATTGGCATTAACCACGCTCTACTCTACATCACATGGGCGGAGGAAAACGAGGCTCGAGGAAATTACAAGAAGGCTGATACCATATTCCAGCAGGGTATCCAACTCAAAGCAGAACCCCTGAGCAAGCTGGAAGGTCAACATCGGTAGGAAAGGCTACCAACTGTAAACTATAAAACTTTATTGGAACTGTTTTTTGAGGTTCCATATTCTAAAAATGTACCTAGCATTTTTTTGTGTAAATGAGCAGACATGAGTTGATTAATGTAATATATTGCTATAAATATACTCTGATCCAAAAGATATACAGGTAATATTATGCAATGCTTGTTACCAAAAAGCAGTTTGATATTCCACTGTCAGCCTCACTTAAAGGACCAGTAAATGCAGTAGATTTGCATAATCAACAAACACATGATAACAAGACAATGCAATAGCACTTAGTCTGAACTTCAAATAGCTAGTAGATTTTGTTTTCTGACAAATTTCAGTTATGTCTATTTCCTCTCCTCCTGTATCATGTGACAGCCATCAGCCAGTCACAAATGCATATACTTATATTCTGTGACTTCTTGCACATGGTCAGTAGTAGCTGGTGACTCAAAAAGTGTAAATAAAAAAAGACTCTGCACATTTTGTTAATGGGAGTAAATTAGATAGTTGTTTAAAATTGCATGCCCTATCTGAATCAAGAAAGTTAAATTTTGACTTGACTGTCCCTTTAAAGGGACATAAAAACCAAACTTTTTTTTCTTTCATGATTCAGATAGAGAATACATTTTTAAACAACTTTCCAATTTACTTCTATTATCAATTTTGCTTTCCTCTCTTGGTATTCTTTATTAAAGAAGCAGCAATACACTACTGGGAACTTGCTAAACACATTGGTTAGCCAATAATAAGAGGTGTGTGTATATATATATATTGGCCACCAATCAGTTAGCTCCTGAGCCTACCTAGGTATGCTTTTCAACAAAGGATACCAAGAGACCACAACAAATTAGATAATAGAAGTAAATTGGAAAGTTGTTTAAAATCATGCTCTATATAAATCGTGAAAACTTTTTTGGAGTTTCATGTCCCTTTTAAGTGTGACTTCCTCCTGTAATTGGGAAACTTAAGGGTGTCCTAACACTCTAATTTTGAATTGCTGGGTTTATGTATTGCCATAGCCACTTTTTCCGTAGCTGGATAATATTACTTTGACATTTAAAGGAACATTAGTGTAAAAATAAAAGTTTTATAATGTTTTTATTTTATACAAAACCTGTTAATTTTTGATAATATCAATTACATTGGATGATGAATTATTGATACATTTTAAAACACAAGTCAGATTTGAGGATTTACAGATTATTATTAAACCTACTTGTTGATGCTATAATTAGCTAAGCATTTAATATTTTCACAATACTATACGTGCTAATGTAACGGGCCAGTTACATATTACACTAATTACTTTATGCTGTGCTAATCCTTACGCTGAGCTAAGTCATCACTTTGAGTGACTATACTGAGTGATGCATTTTGATATAGAGCTTTTTTTTTTTTTCAGGCAGTTTCAAGCCCGTGTCTCTCGCCATATTTTACAAGGACTTACAGATGAAGTGGATGTTGATGAAGATGAGATCCAGGAGCCACAGCGCAGCTCCCTGGCAGAATTGAAATCGCGAGGGAAGAACAAAGCAAGAGCCCCAGTCATCCGTGTGGGAGACGTATTAAAACGTATGTCTGGATGTTGGTGGAGGGAAAATATTGATTAGTGGAACTGAGGACCAACACTTGTTTGATTTAGCAGTGCAATTTAAGCTTAATGTAGCATATTTATAAAACTTGTCACAAGTATACAACATTTTATTGAGGCTTAATACTGTAAGACATCAGGTCACCTGTTGTAAAGATTATAAAATAATGCATGGTCTGCTTTTTTGTCTTTTCTAGCTCGTAGCCAAAGCCGCAATTCATTGGCTGCCCCTCCACAGCAGGTCCCTAGCCGCTCTCGATTTACAGTATTTGATGAGAATTCTTCTGTTCAGCTGCCTGGAGATCTCCCCTCCCTCACACCACAGCCATGGGCAGCACCTCCACCTGCTAGGGCAAAGGAAAATGAGCTGAAGGCAGGAGCCTGGAACACAAAAAGGGTTTGTTTTCTTATGGCTCAGGGTGGGAGGTTAAACCCTGAGATGACCCTATTCTCTGCAGCTTCTAAATTTTTACCCTCTAAGTATGGATCCAATGTGTATGTGTGTCCATAGCTTTTTGTTAGTAACTTTGCAAATTAATTACTGATTTGCGTTTATGTAGAAGTATACAGTATCTCACAAAAGTGAGTACACCCCTCACATTTTTGTAAATATTTTATTATATATTTTCATGTGACAACACTGAAGAAATTGCACTTTGCTACAATGTAAAGCAGTGGGTGTACAGCCTGTAAAACAGTGTACATTTGCTGTCGCCTCAAAATAACTCAACACGCAGCCATTAATGTCTAAACCGTTGGCAACAAACGTGAGTACACCCCTAAATGGAAATGTCCAAATTTGGCCCCAAGTGTTAATATTTTGTGTGGCCACCATTATTTTTCAGCACTGCCTTAACCCTCTTGGGCATGGAGTTAACTAGAGCTTCACAGGTTGCCACTGGAGTCCTCTTCCACATCTCCATGACGACATCACAGAGCTGGTGGATGTTAGAGACCTTGCGCTCCCCCACTTTCCGTTTGAGGATGCCCCACAGATGCACAATAGGGTTTAGGTCTTGAGACATGCTTGGCCAGTCCATCACCTTTACCCTCAGCTTCTTTAGCATGGCAGTGGTCGTCTTGGAGGTGTGTTTGGGGTCGTTATGTTGGAATACTGCCCTGCGGCCCAGTCTCCAAAGGGAGGGGGATCATGCTCTGCTTCAGTATGTCACAGTACATGTTGGCATTCATGGTTCCCTCAACTGTAGCTCCCCAGTGCCAGCAGCACTCATGCAGGCCCAGACCATGACACTCCCACCACCATGCTTGACTGTAGGCAAGACACACTTGTCTTTGTACTCTTCACGTGGTTGCCGCCACACACGCTTGACACCATCTGAACCAAATAAGTTTATCTTAGTCTCATTTGATCACAGGACATGGTTCCAGTAATCCATGTCCTTAGTCTGCTTGTCTTCAGCAAACTGTTTGCAAGTTTTCTTGTGCATCATCTTTAGAAGAGGCTTCCTTCTGGGATGACAGCTATGCAGACCAATTTCATGCAGTGTGCGGCGTCTGGTCTGAGCACTGACAGGCTGACCCCACACCCCTTTAACTTCTGCAGCAATGCTGGCAGCACTCATACGTCTACTCAACTTCTTTGGTCGACCATGGCGAAGCCTGTTCTGAGTGGAACCTGTCCTGTGAAACCGCTGTATGGTCTTGCCCACCGTGCTGCAGCTCAGTTTCAGGGTCTTGGCAATCTTCTTATAGCCTAGGCCATCTTTATGTAGAACGGCAATTCTTTTTTTCGCATCCGCAGACAGTTATTTGCCATAAGGTGCCATGTTAAACTTCCAGTGACCAGTATGAGAGAGTGTGAGAGCGATAACACCAAATTTAACACACCTGCTCCCCATTCACACCTGAGACCTTGTAACATCAGCAAGTCACATGACACCGGGGAGGGAAAATGGCTAATTGGGCCCAATTTCAACATTTCCACTTAAGGGTGTACTTTTGTTGCCAACGGTTTAGACATTAATGGCTCTGTGTTATTTTGAGGGGGCAGCAAATTTACACTGTTATACAGGCTGTACACTCACTACTTTACATTGTAACAAAGTGTCATTTCTTCAGTGTTGTCACATGAAAAGATATAATAAAATATTTACAAAAATGTGAGGGGTGTACTCACTTTTGTGAGATACTGTATATATTTTTTTCATTTGTATAATGTATAACTAAAACTTGTGTTAGCTAATGTTCTCCCTCTTTTTTTTTTTTTCCAGTCCCGGGTTACATCTGATACGCCGCAGAGCTTTCCAGTGCCAAGTTTCACCCCCTATGTGGAGGAATCTGCAGAGCAACAGACAGTGTAATTTTTTGTTTTTTAACTTAATAATTATTGCAATAGGTGAGAAATATCTAATAATTTATGCGTGTGTGTCTAGGACAAGTTGTTTACATAAGTTTCAAGGCTAAGAATAAATATTCTATTAAAGGCCACAAATCATATTTTTGCTTATAATTGTAGTTAAATTATGAAAACTTAACCTAATTTAAAGCGTTAAAAAAATCAAATTATGATTGCATGGACATCCATCACTGTCCAATTAACTTTTTGAGTGCAGTTTTCCTTTTTTCTTTCTATATGTGACTCCACTAATAATGATATACATGCTCACAGGGACCATCGGTTTGTGGTACTGACTTGGTATGACAATGTTTTTAGTTTATAAACTTGTCTTAAGGATCCATGACGTCTGCCTTCTAGATGAGAATGGAGATATCCATTGTGTGTAATAATATACTGTTGTCGTATGAAAATCTTAACAAAAATTATTCTCTATACATCTCTTGATTAGAACACCGTGCAAAATTAATCCCTCAATCACCAGTGTCCTGAGTACCCGTAAACCTGGGAAGGAAGAAGACCCCTTGCAGCGGGTGCAGAACAATACCCAGGAGAAGGAGGAGTGTATGTATTGCAAGAGCAAGGTCTATGCAGGAGTAGAGGAGTTCTCCCTGGAGGAGATCAGAGCGGAAATCTACATGGCAAAATTGCGCAAGAAGCGAAAAGGTACAGCGCTGTAATTGTGATACCGATGGAATGTCCTACTACAGCTCATACATACAAGATGTTTGCTGTGATAGCAACATTCTTTATGCATTTACTGTTTCTGTGATTTTTAGCTTTGTACACATTTTGCAAAAGTTCTGGAGATAGGCTGTTTTTTTTTTTTTATAACAGGAAAATCTAAATAAAAAAAAAAAGTGGCATAGATAGGAGTATCTGTACTAAATCAGACATCCTCAAACTTGGTCCTCCAGAGGTTTTGGAACTACATTTTCCATGATGCTCAGCCAGCTGATATGCTGGCTGAGCATCATGGGAAATGTAGTTCCAAAACCTCTGGAGGGCCAAGTTTGAGGATGTCTGTACTTTTAGTAGAAGAACCATATTTGGTATTACATCAAGACATTGTGGTGTTTTTATGTACAGTCCAGAATTTTTAGTTAAAGGGACAATCTAGTCCAAAAATATTATTGTTTAAAAAGATAGATAATTCCTTTATTACCCATTTTTGGACAGCCCAACATGGTTATATTAATATACTTTTTAGCTTTGTTATTACTTTGTTTTTAAGCCTCTTCTGACAGCCCCTTTATTATTATTCTATTTATTAACTTACCTTTTAGCTAATTAGTGCTGTTTCATGCACAACTCAACAGGAGTGAGCACAATGTTATCTATATGGCACTTATGAATTATCAGTCTTGTAAAAAGCTTAGAAACAGGCAGAAATTTAGAGGTTTAAATGTTATAAAGTATACTGATATAACAATGTTGGTTGTGCAAAGCTGGGGAATAGGTAGTATAGATGTTATCTATCTTTTTAAATAATAACAATTTTGGTGTAGACTGTCCCTTTTAAGTTTTTTTTTTAATTCTGCAAAGGATATAATTCTACCTTTTTACTACCCAGATAAGCATATTGTTTAGACTGGTAGAAAACAAATCAGCTTTTTTTATCAATGGACAGCATAAGGGTCTTTTTCCTGCCAAGTCTACAATTTGATAAATACAATGCATTGTCAAGGAATATTTGCTAAAGGAGGTCCAGTTTCAGACAGGCTCAGGGTACATTATTGGACAATGAAAGCCAATGCAGCTCCTTCTGAACTGCCATGCAGCTATCTGAAAAACCTAAAGATTAAAGCAAAAATACAGTTTTAATTTTTTTTTTTTTTTTTTTTTTTTATTACCCAAATATTTTTACAAAGATGTCACTATTGTAGTAAACATTTGCACATAAAACAAGCAGTTTAATGCTCATAGCCTTTAAGTAGTTTACATTCTTAATATAAGCATTGTTTCTTTCGTAAAATGATGGTCCACTCCTCCATAATATATGAGATATATTGCCCACCACTAGGAGAAGGTCAAGAACCAATATCAGCGCTTAAAATCCCTCCCACCTCCCTTCTCTCTCTTAGTTTTGTTCTTGGCCTCGTAGGAGTTGGTTGAGAATAGAGGTTGTTCCAGCTACTTGCTTATGGATTACAAATTGGGAGCTCAGACCAATGTACGATCCAGAGTACCTGAGGAGTATCATTTACATAGAAGATAGCAGAGAAACTTCACAGCAGCTGGATGATACAGGGGCATAGGAATACCCTGTTATGTGCACTTTAGCCATAACTATCCTTGGGCTTTGCGGGGCCTCCCCCTGGGGGACACAGGTATTTCATACTGCAATTCTCTGCGGTACTCTATATCTGCAATGGGTGGGCTCTCTACTGGATGCTGCTGCAGCAAAGGATTTGACATGCCTGGTAAGCCAGTGGAGGGGTGCTGCGTAAGGTAAGTGACTTTACACAGCCCAGAGGCTATTTGTAGGTAATTTGACAACAGCATAGCTAGGGGACTTGGCTTGCTCTCTCCTAATTACATACTTTTTTCTTTTTTTTTTTTTTTTAATTTCCTACCTACCCTATTCTTATCAGGGACATAGCCAAATAACACTGTTGCACTTCACAGCCCTCTGGCAGCTCTGGTGAAATATTTATGGCACTTTTTAGAAAATAGGTGCCTGGCCCTTTAAAACAATCATTAAGACATTAAACCCCAAAAAATTCTTTCATGATTCAGATAAAGGATACAATTTTTAAAGTTTCCAATTTACTTCTATGATCAAATTCTTTTCATTCTCATGTTATTCTTTGTTGAAGAGATACCTAGGTAGGTAGCGTGCACATGCTTGAAGCACTACACAACAGGAAATAGTGCTGCCATCTAGTGCCCCTGCTAATGTAAAACATTGATGCAAAACTGCTGCTATGTAGTGCTGCAGACACGTGCACACTCTTGAGCTTACATTTCTGCTTTTCCACAAAGAATAAGAAGAAAACTAAGAAAATTTGATAATAGAAGTAAATTAGAAAGTTGTTTAGAATGTTATGTTCTATCTTAAATAAAGAAATATATAAAAAAATGTTCTATATAAATCATGAAAGAAAAAAAATTGGGTTTTATGTTCCTTTAACTGCTCAGTGCAGTTATCTGATCAATAGAGGAAACTCATTTTGCATGGGAGCATGTTGAGTATTTATCATGCTTGGTGTACATTATATAATTCTATGATGCTTGTTGCACGTTATATAATGTTATTACGCTCACAATGGCTTTCAAGCTTTCTCTGAGTGAAACTGTCTTCTCTACCATGGTAGCCCTGCCCCCTCAGCTTCCCATGCCTTACTATCCATTTAGCGGCTGCTACTAGGCAGAAATCGGGACACTAAAACCAATTTTTTTCTTTCATTATTCAGATAGAACATGCAACTTTCTAATTTACTCCCATTATCAATTTTTCTTCGTTCTCTTGCTATCTTTATTTAAAAAGCAGGAATGTGATGCATAGGAGCCGGCCCATTTTTGGTTGAGAACCTGGTTTATGCTTGCTTATTGGTGGGTAAATGTAAGCCTCCAATAAGCAAGCGCTATCCATGGTGCTGAGCATAAAATGGGCTGGCTGCTAAGATTTACATTCCTGCTTTTAAAAGATAGCATAAGAACTAAGAAAAATTGATAATAGGAATAAATTAGAAAGTTGCTTACAATTGCATGCTCTATCTGAATCATGAAAGAAAAAAATTGGGTTCAGCGTCCCTTTAATGAGTAATTTTATTTTTCTAAGCATTTCTCCTTAAAAAGTTGTTGCCAGGGAGTTACTTGGACTAGGCTATGAAACCTGGGAGAATGTAATGCAGTTTGAATAAATGTGTCATACAATTGGATCTACCATCACTTTAGGAAAACTTATAACAAATGAAAGGATTTACCATTGCTAGAAAAAAACGGCTTCACTCCTAATTTACTAAAAAAAAAAAAAAGTGTTAAACTCACCCTATGTAAGCGGCAAGTATATTGCTTACTCAGTGCCTCCAGCTGTCCATGGCACAGCGCTCTTCTCCAATGAGGTGACATTTCCACCTCTAAACCAATAGCTGTGTGTGTCAACTGACAGTGTTCTGTATCCACGCATGGCTATTGGTTTAGAGGTGGATAAGTCACCTCATTGGAGAAGAGCATTGTGCCGTGGGCGGCCGGAGGCGCTGAGTTAGTGATATACTTTTGGCACAGATAGGGTGAGATTAACTTTTTTTTTTTTTTGTAAATAATGACTGAAGCTAGTGTTTATTTTTAGTGATGGTAAATGCTAGTGTTTGTTATACGCTTGGATTTACCACCACTTTAAGCTTAGTGTAGAATTTTCTCTTACCAATGTTATTGTTTGTGTATGTCTGGTATCTCAACATACTCTGCCATTACACTATTGAACAAAATGATTATACCCCCACTAAAAACATATAAAACAGCACATTAGAGGGATCATTTCCTGATAACATGTGTTTTGCAAGCTTGTTCCATTATGTAAGGTCAATAAACTCAGTGCAAGATATTTACCTCCGATTGTGCATGTGATTTAACCACACCCTTGTAAACATAATCGTTCTCAGAGTAATCCAGTGTAACTGATCAAAATCTAACCCCACTTTCATTCATGATTACTTAGTTCACTTATAAATAAGTGTTTTTAGAGCTAATTGCTACGATTTACTTATACCTCTCCTCCTCCTGGCGCCGATCTACACTTTATTTTCTTCAGTGATGTTTCTTGATCCGGCCAATTGATTTTCTGGCCTTCAGGCGGCTAAGTCCTTACACAGCATACCCCTTGGATCAATTGCAAAATCATTTGCTTGGATGAAGAAGCGTCATAAAAAAAATAAAGTGTAGATCAGTGCCGGGAGGAGGAGAGATATGAGTAAATTGGAGAGATTAGCTCTAAAAACACTTTTATTTAGAAGTGAACTAAGTAATCATGAATGAAAATGGGGTTCAATTTTGATCATAGCTACACTGATTACTGATTGTAAACGTAATCGTTCTTTGAATAATTATGTACTGCCTGTTACTCTGAACCTACTCACTTTACCTACTGAGTGAAAGAATAGCTAGAAAGGCTATGAGAACACATTTTGTGGCTATTATCATTGCGTTTTATACGCTTATTAAATAAAGCACTACATGCTGTACATACACGGAGGTGTAATAATTTAATACTATGGGCTCAAATTTGATAACATCTTGCAGGTGTTTTTGCAAAGACCTTTAGGCAGCTGTACATCTCATCACATAACTCTGTGATCTATAGTCTACACAATTTACTATAACTGTGCAATTATCTATTGTAGTGAACATAATGATATATGGTGCTATTATCATTTATTAAAAATTATTTGCGCTATTAATACTTCTTTATAAGTCAATTAAGCATGGTACTCCCATCATTGCCATGGGATGTCAGTCTGCATTTTATATACTGTTGTCACTAACTATTGCTCACACTTACAAGCTTCTATTTTTTTTCAAGGCAATGGTCGAGATTCAATGTACCTTAAAGCTCATATCCTGCTATAAAGGCAGCATTTATAGGAGTCATAATAGACTCACTTCTTATGCATCTAGTTCCTGAGGGCGTGTCTCTCCCTACAAAAGGCTCCATTTCCATCAGTAACTCAGTTCAATGAGACAATGGTTCTTATGGTAACCTGCTTCAGAAGCAGTTCCTTTTGTCCCTCTTCACTGGATACCTCTGTCTATGCTACCTCAGTGGTCAAAGAATTATCTACATTTGGAATAACATATTGCTTTGGAATTCTCCATCCGACAATCTTTTTCTTGGGGACACAAAATCTTTCTTTAACCACTGGGGCAACCTTCGCCAGTCATGAGCAATTGTGCTGACGGACACCAGTCTCTCAGGCTGGCAGGGTGGTCTTGGTTTCTCGAAGAGCGTAAGGAGTTTGATCTCCTCTAGAGGCAAGGTTACCAATTAATATTCTGCAACTTCAAGTGATTCTTCGGGCTCTTCAGACCTGGCCCCTATTGAAGGTGGAAAAGTATACATTTCCAGTTGAATCATTTCTCCCTATCGGCAATTCACATACCAGGTGTACACAGCTGGCAGATTATCTCAGCAGTCAATCGGCCCATCCTAGAGAGTGGTTTCTCCATCAGGACACTTTCAATCCCTTAGTGATCAAATGGGGCTTACAGAACATAGACCTGATGGCCTCTCCCTTAAATCACAAGTTTCCAAAGTACTGTACAACATCAAGAAACCCAAATGCGTACATGATAGACGCCTTGGTATGTCTATGGGATTTTCATTTAGCATATCTGTTTCCTCTGTTTGTTCTTCTTCCAAGAGTCATTGCTCGGATCAGACAGGAGTCAGTGTCAGTGATCTTAATTGCTCCATCCTGGCCCTGCAGGACATGCTATGTGGATCTAGTGCAGTTGTCCTCATCTCTTCCTTGGATTTTTCTTCTAAGACAAGACCTATTGTTGCAAGGTCCTCTTCCATCAGGATCTTAAATCTCTAAATTTAACGGCATGGTTCAACGCGTAGTTTTGAGACACAGAAGGTTCTCAGATTCGGTCATTGAAACTAATACAAGCTATAAAGTCTGTGACACAAAATATTTATTACAACATTTTTGCTCTTCTAAAACGATATTCTTGGTATTCCTTTAGGATTCCTAGAATCCTTCCATTTTTACAGGATAGACTTGACAAGGGTTTGTCCGCTAGTTTCCTAAAGTGTCAAATTTATGCTTTATCTCTTTCATAGTAAGTTGGTTAAACTTCCTGATGTTCAGACTTTTGACCAGGTGTTAGGTTTTACAACTAGCCTAATTTGAACTATTTCTCCACCCTGGAATTTGAATCTAGTTCTTTCCTTATTACATGGTTCTATCTTTGAACCATTAGATTCACTTGACATCATTCTGTTGTCTAGGGAAGTACTTTTTATGTTGACACTCACTTCTGCAAGCTGAGTTTCTGAATTCTCAGCACAGTCTTGTGATTTTCCATTTTTAATCATTCATAAGGATAAGGTTGTACTTTGTACCAAATATGATTCCCTTCCTAAAGTAGTGTCTACGGAAAATATCAATCAAGAAATTCATTGTGTCCAGAGCCTTATAACTCTAAGGAGCGACTGTTACAGTAAAGGGCAAAAAGCTACTAAGGTAGCGTTGGCTTCTTGGCTTAAACAAGTGATTCACAAGGCTTGCTTGGTGGCGGGAAAGTTGCCTCCTAAGCGTATATCACTACTTTTTCTACAAGAGCAGTTGTAAAATCGTGGGCTTTTCAAAATTGAGCAGACTGTCAAAGCTGTCACTTGGTCTTTTCTGCATACTTTTTGCAAATGTTATTGTTGTTTTTACTTCTTCGCAAACTGCTTTTGGCAGGAAAGTCCTTCAGGCTGCGGTGTTGACTAAGAAAAAATTGTCCCACCCTTTCCCTAACATAGACTATCTGCTTGGGTATTAATCCCATATGTTATGAAGGACTGCGGACCATCATCATTTTACAAAAGAAAACAAAATGTATGATTACCTGATAAGTTATTTTCTTTCAGACTAATGATAGTCCACAAGCCGTGCCCGTTTACATTTTTGGGTGACCGTTCTAATGACACCTCTACAGATCCTGCTTTGTCTTTCCTACCTATATCTTTCCTATTCTCTTCTCGACTATACATTTAAACTAAGAAAGAGAAGGGAGGTGGGAGGGATTTTAAGCTCGGATATGGATTCTTGACCTCCTCCTAGAGGTGGTAAATATATCCCATATATTATGGAGGACTGTGGACCATCATCATTGCAAAAGAAGACAATTTATCAGATAAGCATGTTTTTGTTTTGTTTTTTCCTAATATTTTTCCATTTTGCAGAGGAAATGCAGGCCAGTGCTCTCCGGAGACAGGAGATGGAGAGACAGATTGAGGAGATGGAGAAAATGCTGAAAGTAAACACACATCTTCGAAGGGAAGAGCTTGTGACAGAACAGGTAGAAGAAAAAAAAACATTTAGATGTGTGCTTTGTTTGTGTTTATAGGACTAACTCCATGTGTAACAAGTGAGACAAAAATCATCTTTATGCTTTATGTTTAGTTATTATGCACAGTGCAAAACTTTGCACTTTCATTATTTATTTGTTACCTGCTTTCTCTGTAATTCAGATATGAAAATCCTAATTTCCCACTTCCCCAGAGAGGCTAGAGTGCATTCCGTTGACTTTTAGAGCCCTCTCTGTTCTACATGCTGCATATTGATTGCTTGATATGTGCAGGAGTTCATTTATATCTGTCCCTAATTGGTCACACTCAATGTTTTTTCAAGGGGTGTGCCCCTGAACTGCAAAATATTTCAACATTTACTAAATGAACAAATATAAATTACTAAAACTGTTTTGTAGGCAGATATTTGCAAAGAGGCAATTTGTTGATGATATTTATGTTGGCCGGAGCTTAAAATTCTCTGCAATTCACATGCCTGTCAATACTGTGTCTCTAGGCTACACTTTCTGAAAACAAAATAAATATTAGTTAACTGCACAGTGATCTGATCACAGAAATAAACCCTGTGGATGGCTTCTAATTTGACAAATTTCAAGAATCCTTTTCCATGGACAGCTGAAAAATACCCAAGACACTTTCCTTTATTTGTCACATTGCTGAAATTGACCCATATGATCAGCCTGGAATAAACCGCTAATCCTCACCAGGTATGGGCAAGATCCATGACTAGCCCTTGCAGTGTCCGCCACAACCTTATTATGTTATGGAATAAAGCCTGAGTGAAATACTGGATGTGTATCTGCATCTGTATAATAACACCCAGCTCTATACAAAGACACAGTAGTGACACTGGCACATGTGTATAGCCAGACAAGGGCTGGTTATAGGGTCAGTGGTATCTGCATCAGTATAATAACACCCAGCACTATATAATGACACAGTAGTGACACTGGCACATGGGTATAGCTAGAGGAGTGTTGGTTATAGGATTAGTGGTATCTTCACCAGTATAATAACACCAAGCACTATAAAAGAATTTTTAATTTCAAATGTACCTTGGTGTCCTTCACTAAGGTCTGTACTTTGGAGAATGTCCTCCACAGCCTTTGTCTGAGCCTATCCCTGATCCTCACTGCAGCAGCATACGGTATGGTACTCGGATATCCTTTTCTCCAACATTGGTGTGTCCGGTCCACGGCGTCATCCTTACTTGTGGGATATTCTCTTCCCCAACAGGAAATTGCAAAGAGTCCCAGCAAAGCTGGTCACATGATCCCTCCTAGGCTCCGCCCACCCCAGTCATTCTCTTTGCCGTTGCACAGGCAACATCTCCACGGAGATGGTTAAGAGTTTTTTTGGTGTTTAAATGTAGTTTTTATTCTTCTATCAAGTGTTTGTTATTTTAAAATAGTGCTGGTATGTACTATTTACTCTGAAACAGAAAAGGATGAAGATTTCTGTTTGTAAGAGGAAGATGATTTTAGCAGACAGTTACTAAAATCGATTGCTGTTTCCACACAGGACTGTTGAGATGAAGTAACTTCAGTTGGGGGAAACAGTTAGCAGACCTTTCTGCTCAAGGTATGACTAGCCATATTTCTAACAAGACCATGTAATGCTGGAAGGCTGTCATTTCCCCTCATGGGGACCGGTAAGCCATTTTCTTAGTTAAACATAAAAGAATAAAGGGCTTCAAAAAGGGCTTCAAAAACTGGTAGACATTTTTCTGGGCTAAAACGATTGCTTTACTAGGCATATTATGCAGATTCTAACTAATAATGGTTATTATAATCTTGGGGATTGTTTAGAAAAACGGCAGGCACTGTGTTGGACACTTTTTTCAGATGGGGGCCTTTTCTAGTTATAGACAGAGCCTCATTTTCGCGCCACTAATGCGCAGTTGTTTTTGGAGAGCAAGGCATGCAGATGCATGTGTGAGGAGCTAAGAATCACTGAAAAAGCTTATAGAAGGCATCATTTGGTATCGTATTCCCCTCTGGGCTTGGTTGGGTCTCAGCAAAGCATATAGCTGGGACTGTATAGGGGTTAAATGTAAAAACGGCATTTGGTGTGCAATACTTTTAATGCTTTAAGACACTGTGGTGAAATTTTGGTGAATTTTGAACAATTCCTTCATACTTTTTCACATATTCAGTAATAAAGTGTTTTCAGTTTGAAATTTAAAGTGACAGTAACGGTTTTGTTTTTTGTGCTTTGTTGACAAGTTTAAGCCTGTTTAACATGTCTGTACCATCAAATAAGCTATGTTCTATATGTATGAAAGCCAATGTGTTTCCCCATTTAAATTTATGTGATAATTGTGCCATAGTGTCCAAACAAAGTAAGGACAGTAATGCCACAGATAATGATATTGCCCAAGATGATTCCTCAAATGAGGGGAGTAAACATGATACTACATCATCCCCTACTGTGTCTACACCAGTTATGCCCACACAGGAGGCCCCTAGTACATCTAGTGCGCCAATACTTATTACCATGCAACAATTAACGGCTGTAATGGATAACTCTATAGCAAATCTTTTATCCAAAATGCCTACTTATCAGAGAAAGCGCGATTGCTCTGTTTTAAACACTGAAGAGCAAGAGGACGCTGATGATAATTGTTCTGTCATACCCTCACACCAATCTGAAGGGGCCATGAGGGAGGTTTTGTCTGAGGGAGAAATTTCAGATTCAGGAAAGATTTTCTCATCAAGCTGAACCTGATGTTGTGACATTTAAATTTAAATTAGAACATCTCCGCGCACTGCTTAAGGAGGTATTATCTACTCTGGATGATTGTGACAATTTGGTCATTCCAGAGAAGTTATGTAAGATGGACAAGTTCCTAGAGGTTCCGGTGCCCCCCGACGCTTTTCCTATACCCAAGCGGGTGGCGGACATAGTAAATAAAGAGTGGGAAAGGCCCGGCATACCTTTTGTCCCCCCCCCCTATATTTAAGAAATTATTTCCTATAGTCGACCCCAGAAAGGACTTATGGCAGACAGTCCCCAAGGTCGAGGGGGCGGTTTCTACTCTAAACAAACGCACTACTATTCCTATCGAAGATAGTTGTGCTTTCAAAGATCCTATGGATAAAAAATTAGAGGGTTTGCTTAAAAAGATTTTTGTTCAGCAAGGTTACCTTCTACAACCAATTTCATGCATTGTTCCTGTCACTACGGCAGCGTGTTTCTGGTTCGAGGAACTAGAAAAGTCGCTCAATAAAGAATCTTCGTATGAGGAGGTTATGGACAGAGTTCAAGCACTTAAATTGGCTAACTCTTTTATTTTAGATGCCGCTTTGCAATTAGCTAGATTAGCGGCGAAAAATTCAGGGTTTGCTATCGTGGCGCGCAGAGCGCTTTGGCTAAAGTCTTGGTCAGCGGATGTGTCTTCCAAGACAAAATTGCTTAACATTCCTTTCAAGGGTAAAACATTATTTGGACCTGATTTGAAAGAGATTATTTCAGACATCACTGGGGGAAAGGGCCACGCCCTCCCACAGGATAGGTCTTTTAAGGCTAAAAATAAGCCTAATTTTCGTCCCTTTCGCAGAAACGGACCAGCCTCTAATTCTACATCCTCTAAGCAAGAGGGTAATACTTCACAACCCAAACCAGCCTGGAAACCAATGCAAGGCTGGAACAAGGGTAAGCAGGCCAAGAAGCCTACCACTGCTACCAAAACAGCATGAAGGGATAGCCCCCGATCCGGGACCGGATCTGGTGGGGGGCAAACTTTCTCTCTTTGCTCAGGCTTGGGCAAGAGATGTTCAGGATCCTTGGGCGCTAGAAATAGTTTCTCAAGGTTATCTCCTGGAATTCAAGGAACTACCCCCAAGGGGAAGGTTCCACAGGTCTCAATTATCTTCAAACCAAATAAAAAGACAGGCATTCTTACATTGTGTAGAAGACCTGTTAAAGATGGGAGTGATTCATCCAGTTCCAATAAGAGAACAAGGGATGGGTTTTTATTCCAACCTGTTCATAGTTCCCAAAAAAGAGGGAACATTCAGACCAATTTTGGATCTCAAGATCCTAAACAAATTTCTCAGGGTACCATCGTTCAAAATGGAAACTATTCGAACGATCCTACCTACTATCCAGGAAAATCAATTTATGACTACCTTGGATTTAAAGGATGCGTACCTACATATTCCTATCCACAAGGAACATCATCAGTTCCTAAGGTTCGCTTTTCTGGACAAGCATTACCAGTTTGTGGCACTTCCATTCGGATTAGCCACTGCTCCAAGGACTTTCACAAAGGTACTAGGGTCCCTTCTAGCGGTTCTAAGACCAAGGGGCATTGCAGTAGTACCTTACTTGGACGACATCCTGATTCAAGCATCGTCTCTGTCAAAAGCAAAGGCTCATACGGACATCGTCCTAGCCTTTCTCAGATCTCACGGATGGAAGGTGAACAAAGAAAAAAGTTCTCTGTCCCCGTCAACAAGAGTTCCCTTCTTGGGAACAATAATAGATTCCTTAGAAATGAGGATTTTTCTGACAGAGGTCAGAAAATCAAAAATTCTAAGCTCTTGTCAAGTACTTCATTCTGTTCTTTGTCCTTCCATAGCGCAGTGCATGGAAGTAATAGGATTGATGATTGCAACAATGGACATAGTTCCTTTTGCACGAATTCATCTAAGACCATTACAACTGTGCATGCTCAGACAGTGGAATGGGGATTATACAGACTTGTCTCAGACGATTCAAGTAGATCAAAAGACCAGAGATTCACTCCGTTGGTGGCTGACCCTGGACAATCTGTCACAGGGAATGAGCTTCCGCAGACCAGAGTGGGTCATTGTCACGACCGACGCCAGCCTGGTGGGCTGGGGCGCGGTCTGGGAACCCCTGAAAGCTCAGGGTCTATGGTCTCGGGAAGAATCTCTTCTCCCGATAAACATTCTGGAACTGAGAGCGATATTCAATGCTCTCAAAGCTTGGCCTCAACTAGCAAAGGCCAAATTCATAAGGTTTCAATCAGACAACATGACGACTGTTGCATATATCAATCGTCAGGGGGGAACAAGGAGTTCCCTGGCGATGGAAGAAGTGACCAAAATAATTCAATGGGCGGAGGATCACTCCTGCCACTTGTCTGCGATCCACATCCCAGGAGTGGAAAATTGGGAAGCGGATTTTCTGAGTCGTCAGACATTCCATCCGGGGGAGTGGGAACTCCATCCGGAAATCTTTGCCCAAATAACTCAATTATGGGGCATTCCAGACATGGATCTGATGGCGTCTCGTCAGAACTTCAAGGTTCCTTGCTACGGGTCCAGATCCAGGGATCCCAAGGCGACTCTAGTAGATGCACTAGTAGCACCTTGGACCTTCAACCTAGCTTATGTATTCCCACCGTTTCCTCTCATTCCCAGGCTGGTAGCCAGGATCAATCAGGAGAGGGCTTCGGTGATCTTGATAGCTCCTGCGTGGCCACGCAGGACTTGGTATGCAGACCTGGTGAATATGTCATCGGCTCCACCATGGAAGCTACCTTTGAGACAGGACCTTCTTGTTCAAGGTCCATTCGAACATCCGAATCTGGTTTCCCTCCAGCTGACGGCTTGGAGATTGAACGCTTGATTTTATCAAAGCGTGGGTTTTCAGATTCTGTAATAGATACTCTGATTCAGGCTAGAAAGCCTGTAACTAGAAAAATTTACCATAAAATATGGAAAAAATATATCTGTTGGTGTGAATCCAAAGGATTGCCATGGAACAAGATAAAGATTCCTAAGATTCTATCCTTTCTACAAGAAGGTTTGGAGAAAGGTGTTTTTTTTTTGTGACAGTTATGAAATGTTTCCAGTCAGTGCTTTTTGTCTTCTGGTCCTCTTTTGTTTTCCCAATATTTTTAATGTTTCTTTTACAAGATATGACGAGTCCACGGATTTCATCCTTACTTATGGGATATCGCCTCCTGGTCAGCAAGAGGAGGCAAAGAGCACCACAGCAGAGCTGTATATATAGCTCCTCCCTTCCCTCCCACCCCAGTCATTCTCTTTGCCTGTGTTAGTGATAGGAAGAGGTAAAGTGAGGTGTTAGTTTAGATTCTTCAATCAAGAGATTTTTATTTTTAAATGGTGCCAACGTGTACTATTTTACTATTGAGCAGCCTCTGGAGTTATAGCCTTATGGCTATGGGAACTGGTGAGGTTTTAGCCTCCCTGCGCCTCCCATAATTGTGATGGTCTTAGAAAAGTTTAACTAAGACCCTTCTGTCTTCACAGGACCTCAGGAGGAAGAGTGGACCTCTTGACACTGAGTTTCTCATGCTGTTACTCAGCATGGAGGTAAGTGCAGTCTTTCTTATTCTGGGAAATAAAATCAACTCAGAATTGACTGTAGGCTTCCCTATCTAATAAGTGGAAGACGTTACTAACTTTATCCCTATGTGATCAATGGTTGTGAAGTTATTGGGCAGTTTTTTTCTACAAGTCTCAGATGACTCTCTTACTACCTTCAAGGGCTTAAATTACTTATGTTACAGCCCAGGAGGGTTATCCGTTTTTAGTTTCACTTACTATGTTATGGGGAATAACGGATACGTATCACTGCTACATGACTACTGCAGAGCGGTACTTCTCCCCGACGGCTTCTGTTCATCGCAAACTAACAGCCGACTGGGACATCCATATGATTTTGTGTCCTCGCTTCTATGGGGCTTACTTTTTGTAAAAGCTGCCAACATGGAGGTATTTTGTTGCTTTGGCAAGTTGTTATGCGTGTTTATGGGACACTTTCTACAGACCCCTAATGACTTATGTTATTTTGTGTAAAACATAAGTAGTATTATGCATATGTTGTTCCCTGAGGCTTGTTACTACAAGGGCAGCCGACTGGTAGGGACATGCCACGTGGTTCTCCGACGGCTACTTTTATCTTAATGGCGGCCAGGGAGATTTATCTGAAACGCCCACGATGGGCGGAGTTAAATTACACGCCTTGTTCTGCGCGCCTTTGATGACTCCCTTCTATGGGCGCCAGATGCTCTCTACTGTGCTGCAGCAATTAATAGTAGAGGGGCTCTGTGCGCTTTAGATGTCTGTTTTTTCCTCTTTTCTATAACTCGGGGTGTAACAGAGAATATTTTTCGCTGGTTATAGGCATGCTTAGGATGTAGCCTGTTTTTTCTCTGTTGCAGGGGTTCCGGTAAACTAGGGAACACACTGCTAGGGGAGGTACATTCAGTTTTTTCTACTGATATTTCTTTAATCCCTGTAGGGGGGTTCCAGTTTTAGGGAACTTACTACTTGGAGAAATACATTGCAGTTTTTCCTACTAGTGGGTATTGATACCTTGCAATTTATTTAACCTGGGTATGAGGGTGCTGTGGCCCTGTGGGTTCGATCCTGACCAAGGCTGCTGATAGTTATTTTATGCAGCTTTAAAGAGACAGTAACATATTTTCCTGTGTTTAAATTTATTGTAGGATTCTCCTTATGAAGTGGTTGTTTGGAGTCTGAGGACACCGGTCAATCCACGCCACAATAATCTACATATGGTGACGCACAACTTTATGACCCACAGGCAGTGCTCTGCGGTTCCTTACAAGGACTTTGCTTTGATGTCCATAGCGATGTCTAGTTGCAGCAGTATTTACGTTCTTTTAAAATTTAAGGGGACAGTAACAATTTTTTCAGTGTAAATTTGATTACCTCAATTGCAACTGTTTTGTTTGATAATCAATCATCCTTTGCGACGTAGGATAGTACAAACTTTCACAAGACTGAGTTTCTTAAAGAGTTAGAGACGGGGTACCGTCTTGTTCTGGATGCATTATATTAAATGTTTTTTTATGATAGTTTATTCTTTGTCTGAAGATGAAACTAACCTCTGTGGAGGAAATACAGAATAGAATTAAGGCCCTTAAGCTGGCTAATTCTTTTATTACGGATGCTTCCTTTCAGATCACCAAGTTGGAGGCTAAGAGTTCAGATTCTCCATCTTAGCACGAAGAGCCTTATGGTTAAAATCTTGGTCTGCGGATGTGTCCTCTAAATCCAAGCTTTTGGTTATTCCTTTCAAGGGAAAGACCCTGTTCGGGCCTGACTTGAAAGATTTAATTTCTGATATTATGGGAGGTAAGGGTCACCTCCTCCCTCAAGATAAAACATCTAAACAAAGGGGACGACAGAGTAATTTTCGTTCCTTTCGCAATTTCAAAGGAGTTACCCCTCCCTCTTCCGCTAAGCAGGAAGGGATTTATTCACAAGCCAAGTCCACCTGGAGTCCCAACCAGGCTTGGAACAAGGGTAAACAACCCAAGAAGCCCGCTGCTGCTCCCAAGACAGCATGAAGGGGTGGCTCCCGATCCGGGACCAGATCTAGTAGGGGGCAGACTTTCTCTCTTTGTCCAGGCTTGGATAAGAGACGTTCAGGATCCCTGGATACTAGAAATAATGTCTCAAGGGTATCAGTTGTAGTTAAAAAATTCCTTCCCAAGGGGAAGGTTTCTTCTTTCACGATTGTCTGTAGACCAGATAAAAAGAGAGGCGTTCTTACGTTGTGTAAAAGACCTCTCCACTATGGGAGTAATTTGTCCCGTTCCAATACAGGGGCAGGGGTTTTACTCAAATCTTTTTGCGGTTCCCAAAAAAGAGGGAACGTTCCGACCCATTTTAGATCTCAAGAGTCTAAACAAGTTTCTCAGAGTTCCATCCTTCAAGATGGAGACTGTTCGAACAATTCTTCCATTGATCCAGGAGGGTCAATATATGACTACCATGGACTTAAAGGATGCATATCTTCATATTCCTATCCACAGAGATCATCACCAGTTCCTAAGGTTTGCCTTTCTGGACAAACATTTTCAATTTGTGGCCCTTCCTTTCGGGCTTTCCACAGCGCCCAGGATCTTCACGAAGGTTCTAGGGTCTCTGCTTGCGGTTCTCAGGCCGTGGGGCATTGCAGTGGCGCCTTATCTGAACGATATTGTGATCCAGGCTTCGTCTTATCAACTCACAAAGTCTCATACCGTCATGGTTCTATCCTTTCTAAGGACTCACGGGTGGAAGGTGAATCTAGAAAAAAGTTCACTAATTCCACAGACAAGGGTTCCTTTCCTGGGAACTCTAATAGACTCTATATCCATGAAAATCTTCTTGACGGAAGTCAGAAAGTTAAAGATTCTGAATATATGCCGATCCCTTCAGTCCAATCCTCGGCCATCAGTGGCTCAGTGCATGGAGGTAATTGGATTGATGTTGGCGGCAATGGACATCATTCCTTTGGCTCGTTTTTCATCTCAGACCTCTACAACTGAGCATGCTCAGACAGTGGAATGGAGATTATGCAAATTTGTCTCCTCCGATAGATCTGGGTCAGGAGACAAGAGACTCTTCTTTGGTGGTTGTCGCAGGATCATCTGTCCCAAGGGACGTGCTTCCGAAGACCCTCATGGGTGATAGTGACAACGGACGCCAGCCTACTAGGATGGGGTGCAGTCTGGAATTCCCTTAAGGCTCAGGGTGTGTGGACTCGGTCGGAGTCTCTACTTCCAATCAATATTCTGGAGTTGAGGGCAATATTTAATGCGCTTCAGGCTTGGCCTCAGTTGGCTTCGGCCAAATTCATCCGATTTCAGTCGGACAACATCACGACTGTTGCTTACATCAATCATCAGGGAGGAACAAGGAGTTCCTTAGCGATGACAGAAGTATCCAAGATAATTCGTGGGTGGAGGCTCACTCTTGTTATCTGTAAGCAATCTACATCCCAGGAGTGGACAACTGGGAAGCGGATTTTTTGAGCAGACAGACGTTTTCATCCAGGAGAATGGGAACTCCATCCGGAGGTCTTTGCCACCCTGATTCTCAGATGGGGCAGGCCGGAGCTGGATCTTATGGCATCTCGTCAGAATGCCAAGCTCCCGAGATACGGATCCAGGTCCAGGGATCCTCAGGCCGAACTGATAGATGCCTTGGCAATGCCTTGGTCGTTCAACCTAGCTTATGTGTTTCCACCGTTTGCTCTCCTTCCCCGGGTGATTGCTCGTATCAAACAGGAGAGGGCTTCAGTGATTCTCATCACTCCTGCGTGGCCTCGCAGGACTTGGTATGCCGATCTGGTGGACATGTTCTCCCTGCCACCGTGGAAGTTTCCATTGAGGCAGGACCTTCTCATTCAGGGACCCTTCCATCACCCGAATCAAATTTCTCTACAGCTGACTGCTTGGAGATTGAACGCTTGATTTTATCTAAGCGAGGGTTCTCTGATTTGGTCATTGATACCTTGATTCAGGCACGTAAGCCTGTTACTAGAAAGATTTACCATAAGATATGGCGTAAATATCTTTATTGGTGCGAATCCAAGGGTTACTCATGGAGTAAGATTAGGATTCCTAGGATTTTGTCCTTTCTCCAAGAAGGATTGGAGAAGGGGTTATCAGCAAGTTCCTTAAAAGGACAGATTTCTGCTTTGTCTATTTTGCTACACAAACGTCTGGCAGATATTCTGGATGTTCAATCCTTTTGTCAGGCTCGGACTAGGATCAGACCTGTGTTTAGACCTATTACTACTCCTTGGATTTTGAATTTAGTTCTTAAAGTTCTTCAAGGGGTTCCGTTTGAACCTATACATTCCATAGACATTAAGTTGTTATCTTGGAAAGTTTTATTTTTTATTGCTATTTCTTCTGCTCGCAGAGTTTCTAAGCTTTCGGCTCTACAATGTGATTCTCCTTACCTTATTTTTCATTCTGATAAGGTAGTGTTACGCACCAAACCTGGTTTTCTTCCTAAGGTTGTTTCCAACAAAAATATTAATCAGGAAATTATTGTTCCTTCATTGTGTCCCAATTCTTCTTCTTAGGAGCGTCTGTTACATAACTTGGACGTGGTCCGTGCCCTGAAGTTTTACTTGCAGGCGACTAAAGAATTTCGTCAATCATCTTCATTATTTGTTTTTTTTTTCTGGAAAACGTAAGGGCCAGAAAGCTACGGCTACCTCCCTTTCTTTTTGGCTGAAGAGTATCATCCGTTTTGCATATGAGACTGCTGGACAGCAGCCTCCTGAAAGAATTACATCTCTTTCTTCTAAGGCTGTGGCTTCCTCATGGGCATTTAAAAATGGTGCTTCTGTTGAACAGATTTGCAAGGCTGCAACTTGGTCGTCTCTTCACACTTTTTCCAAATTTGATACTTTTGCCTCGTCCAAGGCTGTTTTTGGGAGAAAGGTTCTTCTAGCAGTGGTGCCTTCCGTTTAGGTTCCTGTCTTGTCCCTCCCTTTCATCCATGTCCTATAGCTTTGGTATTGTATCCCATAAGTAAGGATGAAATCCGTGGACTCGTCATATCTTCTAAAAGAAAAGGAAATTTATGCTTACCTGATAAATTTATTTCTTTTACGATATGACAAGTCCACGGCCCACCCTGTCATTTTCTAAGACAGGTCTTTATTTCTTCTGTTATGTGTGATCAGTCCACGGGTCATCATTACTTCTGGGATATAACTCCTCCCCAACAGGAAATGCAAGAGGATTCACCCAGCAGAGCTGCATATAGCTCCTCCCCTCTACGTCACTCCCAGTCATTCTCTTGCACCCAGCAACTAGATAGGATGTGTGAGAGGACTATGGTGATTATACTTAGTTTTTATAACTTCAATCAAAAGTTTGTTATTTTACAATAGCACCGGAGCGTGTTATTGCCTCTCTGGCAGAGTTTGAAGAAGAATCTACCAGAGTTTTTACTATGATTTTAACCGGAGTAGTTAAGATCATATTGCTGTTTCTCGGCCATCTGAGGGAGGTAAAAGCTTCAGATCAGGGGACAGCGGGCAGATGAATCTGCATTGAGGTATGTAGCAGTTTTTATTTTCTGAATGGAATTGATGAGAAAATCCTGCCATACTGTTATAATGACATGTATGTATACTCTACACTTCAGTATTCTGGGGATGGTATTTCACCGGAATTACTCTGTTAAAAGTACATTAAACCTTTTAATAGGTATTTATTATGTTAAACGTTTTTGCTGGAATGTAGAATCGTTTGCATTTTCTGAGGTACTGAGTGAATAAATATTTGGGCATTATTTTTCCACTTGGCAGTTGCTTGTTTTAATTGTGACAGTTTCGTTTCTCTCTCACTGCTGTGTGTGAGGGGGAGGGGCCGTTTTTGGCGCTCTTTGCTACGCATCAAAAAATTCCAGTCAGTTACTCTTGTATTTCCTGCATGATCCGGTTCATCTCTAACAGATCTCAGGGGTCTTCAAACTTCTTTGGAGGGAGGTAGATTCTCTCAGCAGAGCTGTGAGACTTATATATTGACTGTGATTAAAAACGTTGCTCTGTAATTTTTATGTTTCAAATTTAATTATTGTTACTTTACTAATGGGAACAAACCTTTGCTAAAAGTTGTGTTGTTTTTAAGGATTGATGCTATAACTGTCTTTCAGTTCATTATTTCAACTGTCATTTAATCGTTAGTGCTCTTTGAGGCACAGTACGTTTTTGTTAAATAAGATTGTAACCAAGTTGCAAGTTTATTGCTAGTGTGTTAAACATGTCTGATTCAGAGGAAGATATCTGTGTCATTTGTTCCAATGCCAAGGTGGAGCCCAATAGAAATTTATGTACTAACTGTATTGATGCTACTTTAAATAAAAGCCAATCTGTACAAATTGAACAAATTTCACCAAACAGCGAGGGGAGAGTTATGCCGACTAACTCGCCTCACGTGTCAGTACCTGCATCTCCCGCCCGGGAGGTGCGTGATATTATGGCGCCTAGTACATCTGGGCGGCCATTACAGATAACATTACAAGATATGGCTACTGTTATGACTGAAGTTTTGGCTAAATTACCAGAACTAAGAGGCAAGCGTGATCACTCTGGGGTGAGAACAGAGTGCGCTGATAATACTAGGGCCATGTCTGATACTGCGTCACAGCTTGCAGAACATGAGGACGGAGAGCTTCATTCTGTGGGTGATGGTTCTGATCCAAACAGATTGGATTCAGATATTTCAAATTTTAAATTTAAATTGGAGAACCTCCGTGTATTACTAGGGGAGGTTTTAGCGGCTCTTAATGATTGTAACACTGTTGCAATACCAGAAAAATTGTGTAGGTTGGATAAATACTTTGCGGTACCGGCGAGTACTGACGTTTTTCCTATACCTAAGAGACTAACTGAAATTGTTACTAAGGAGTGGGATAGACCCGGTGTGCCGTTCTCACCCCCTCCAATATTTAGAAAGATGTTTCCAATAGACGCCACCACACGGGACTTATGGCAAACGGTCCCTAAGGTGGAGGGAGCAGTTTCTACTTTAGCTAAGCGTACCACTATCCCGGTGGAGGATAGCTGTGCCTTTTCAGATCCAATGGATAAAAAATTAGAGGGTTACCTTAAGAAAATGTTTGTTCAACAAGGTTTTATATTGCAACCCCTTGCATGCATCGCGCCGATTACGGCTGCGGCAGCATTTTGGATTGAGTCTCTGGAAGAGAACCTTAGTTCAGCTACGCTGGACGACATTACGGACAGGCTTAGAGTCCTTAAACTAGCTAATTCATTCATTTCGGAGGCCGTAGTACATTTAACCAAACTTACGGCTAAGAACTCAGGATTCGCCATTCAGGCACGTAGGGCGCTGTGGCTAAAATCCTGGTCAGCTGATGTAACTTCTAAGTCCAAATTACTTAATATACCTTTCAAGGGGCAAACTTTATTTGGGCCCGGTTTGAAAGAAATTATCGCTGACATTACAGGAGGTAAGGGCCACGCCCTGCCTCAAGACAAAGCCAAAGCTAAGGCTAGACAGTCTAATTTTCGTCCCTTTCGGAATTTCAAAGCAGGAGCAGCATCAACTTCCACTGCACCAAAACAGGAAGGAGCTGTTGCTCGTTACAGACAAGGCTGGAAACCTAACCAGTCCTGGAACAAGGGCAAGCAGGCCAGGAAACCTGCTGCTGCCCCAAAGACAGCATGAACCGAGGGCCCCCGATCCGGGATCGGATCTAGTGGGGGGCAGACTCTCTCTCTTCGCCCAGGCTTGGGCAAGAGATGTTCAGGATCCCTGGGCGCTAGAGATCATATCTCAGGGATACCTTCTAGACTTCAAATTCTCTCCCCCAAGAGGGAGATTTCATCTGTCAAGGTTGTCAACAAACCAGATAAAGAAAGAAGCGTTTCTACGCTGTGTACAAGATCTGTTATTAATGGGAGTGATCCATCCGGTTCCGCGGTCGGAACAAGGACAAGGGTTTTACTCAAACCTGTTTGTGGTTCCCAAAAAAGAGGGAACTTTCAGGCCAATCTTGGATTTAAAGATCCTAAACAAATTCCTAAGAGTTCCATCGTTCAAAATGGAAACTATTCGGACAATCTTACCCATGATCCAAGAGGGTCAGTACATGACCACAGTGGATTTAAAGGATGCTTACCTTCACATACCGATTCACAAAGATCATTACCGGTATCTAAGGTTTGCCTTCTTAGACAGGCATTACCAGTTTGTAGCTCTTCCATTCGGATTGGCTACGGCTCCAAGAATCTTCACAAAGGTTCTGGGTGCCCTTCTGGCGGTACTAAGACCGCGAGGAATTTCGGTAGCTCCGTACCTAGACGACATTCTGATACAAGCTTCAAGCTTTCAAACTGCCAAGTCTCATACAGAGTTAGTTCTGGCATTTCTAAGGTCGCATGGATGGAAAGTGAACGAAAAGAAGAGTTCTCTGTTTCCTCTCACAAGAGTTCCATTCTTGGGGACTCTTATAGATTCTGTAGAAATGAAGATTTATCTGACAGAAGACAGATTAACAAAGCTTCTAAATGCATGCCGTGTCCTTCATTCCATTCAACTCCCGTCAGTAGCTCAATGCATGGAGGTGATCGGCTTAATGGTAGCAGCAATGGACATAGTACCCTTTGCACGTCTACATCTCAGACCGCTGCAATTGTGCATGCTGAGTCAGTGGAATGGGGATTACTCAGACTTGTCCCCTACTCTGAATCTGGATCAAGAGACCAGAAACTCTCTTCTATGGTGGCTTTCTCGGCCACATCTGTCCAGGGGGATGCCATTCAGCAGGCCGGACTGGACAATTGTAACAACAGACGCCAGCCTACTAGGTTGGGGCGCTGTCTGGAATTCTCTGAAGGCTCAGGGACAATGGAATCAGGAGGAAAGTCTCCTGCCAATAAACATTCTGGAATTAAGAGCAGTTCTCCATGCCCTTCTGGCTTGGCCCCAGTTAAAAACTCGGGGGTTCATCAGGTTTCAGTCGGACAACATCACGACTGTAGCTTACATCAACCATCAAGGAGGGACAAGAAGCTCCCTAGCAATGATGGAAGTATCAAAGATAATTCGCTGGGCAGAGTCTCACTCTTGCCACCTGTCAGCAATCCACATCCCGGGAGTGGAGAACTGGGAGGCGGATTTCTTGAGTCGCCAGACTTTTCATCCGGGGGAGTGGGAACTTCATCCGGAGGTCTTTGCCCAAATACTTCGACGTTGGGGCAAACCAGAGATAGATCTCATGGCGTCTCGCCAGAACGCCAAACTTCCTCGCTACGGGTCCAGATCCAGGGATCCGGGAGCGGTTCTGATAGATGCCTTGACAGCACCTTGGAACTTCGGGATGGCTTATGTGTTTCCACCCTTCCCGCTGCTTCCTCGATTGATTGCCAAAATCAAACAGGAGAGAGCATCAGTGATTCTAATAGCGCCTGCATGGCCACGCAGGACTTGGTATGCAGATCTAGTGGACATGTCATCCTGTCCGCCTTGGTCTCTACCTCTAAGACAGGACCTTCTGATACAGGGTCCATTCAAACATCAAAATCTAACTTCTCTGAAGCTGACTGCTTGGAAATTGAACGCTTGATTTTATCAAAACGTGGTTTTTCTGAGTCGGTTATTGATACCCTGATACAGGCTAGGAAGCCTGTTACCAGAAGGATTTACCATAAGATATGGCGTAAATACCTATACTGGTGCGAATCCAAAGGTTACTCCTGGAGTAAGGTTAGGATTCCTAGGATATTGTCCTTTCTACAAGAAGGTTTAGAAAAGGGTTTATCGGCTAGCTCATTAAAGGGACAGATCTCAGCTCTGTCCATCTTGTTACACAGGCGTCTGTCAGAAAATCCAGACGTCCAGGCCTTTTGTCAGGCTTTAGCTAGGATCAAGCCTGTGTTTAAAACTGTTGCTCCGCCATGGAGTTTAAACTTAGTTCTTAACGTTTTACAGGGTGTTCCGTTTGAACCCCTTCATTCCATTGATATAAAATTGTTATCTTGGAAAGTTCTGTTTTTAATGGCTATTTCCTCGGCTCGAAGAGTCTCTGAGTTATCAGCCTTACATTGTGATTCTCCTTATCTGATTTTTCACTCAGACAAGGTAGTTCTGCGTACTAAACCTGGGTTCTTACCTAAGGTAGTCACTAACAGGAATATCAATCAAGAGATTGTTGTTCCATCCTTGTGTCCAAATCCTTCTTCAAAGAAGGAACGTCTTCTACACAATCTGGATGTAGTTCGTGCCCTCAAGTTCTACTTGCAGGCAACTAAGGATTTCGACAAACGTCTTCCCTGTTTGTCGTGTACTCTGGTCAGAGGAGAGGTCATAAGGCTTCGGCTACCTCTCTCTCCTTCTGGCTTCGTAGCATAATTCGTTTAGCCTATGAGACTGCTGGACAGCAGCCTCCTGAAAGAATTACAGCTCATTCTACTAGAGCTGTGGCTTCCACTTGGGCCTTTAAGAATGAGGCCTCTGTTGAACAGATTTGCAAGGCTGCAACTTGGTCTTCGCTTCATACTTTTTCCAAATTTTACAAATTTGACACTTTTGCTTCTTCGGAGGCTATTTTTGGGAGAAAGGTTCTTCAGGCAGTGGTTCCTTCTGTATAATGAGCCTGCCTATCCCTCCCGTCATCCGTGTACTTTTGCTTTGGTATTGGTATCCCAGAAGTAATGATGACCCGTGGACTGATCACACATAACAGAAGAAAACATAATTTATGCTTACCTGATAAATTCCTTTCTTCTGTTGTGTGATCAGTCCACGGCCCGCCCTGTTTTAAGGCAGGTAAATATCTTTTAAATTATACTCCAGTCACCACTTCACCCTTGGTTTCTCCTTTCTCGTTGATTCTTGGTCGAATGACTGGGAGTGACGTAGAGGGGAGGAGCTATATGCAGCTCTGCTGGGTGAATCCTCTTGCATTTCCTGTTGGGGAGGAGTTATATCCCAGAAGTAATGATGACCCGTGGACTGATCACACAACAGAAGAAAGGAATTTATCAGGTAAGCATAAATTATGTTTTTTGTTAAACTTCAGTCACCTCTGCACCTTGGCTTTTCCTTTCTCTTTCTAACTTCGGTCGAATGACTGGAGTGGGAGGGAAGGGAGGAGCATTATATACAGCTCTGCTGTGGTGCTCTTTGCCTCCTCCTGCTGACCAGGAGGCGATATCCCATAAGCAAGGATGAAATCCGTGGACTTGTCATATCGGAAAAAAAATAAATTTATCAGGTAAGCATAAATTTCCTTTTTACAGTATTGTTTTTTTTTTTTATTAGATATATTTACCAAAGATTTCCTCAATTCTTTTTCCAATTCCAGCTTTTTTTTAAGCAAACAGATGTGCTGTCCTATTACAGACTACATGTAACTACATGGTAAAACTAGTAATGAGGATCATATTCTGTAGTTTTCAGATGCTGGGTTAATTCTGTATTTGCTGTTGTATGTCTGTTTCTCCATTGTGCAGTTTTCTAACAATCTCCTGAAGCTAATTATTGTATTAGGGAAATAATTTATAGTGTTTTGTATATCGGTTAAATTACTCAGTGTGTTATCACTTGACATAAAGAAATAATATTACCATGATGTAAAAATCATCAGGTGTTTTTTGTAGTTTTAGTTTTCCATGCATTGATATGGCAGAAACATGCCTTAAAGGGACATGAAATACTGAGATGTTTAATATATATTATCTACATTTTTATTTTGCCCTAATTTTCTTTAATTTTAATTTAGATAATTATGGGTTTTCCAAATTCCATAAGAATTGACAGTGCATATTTCAGATATTACAATCCTAACCTTGCTACTTTTCTAACGAGAGAATAATTATGGTGAAACCAATATTGAGCAAAAATGCCAAAATGGGCCTGTGCCATTTAACAATGTAAACTGTGAAAAACCATTGTCATTTAAGGGTTAATTACTGTAGTAGCATCTTATTTTGTAATTATCCCTCCTTTGCTTTTAGAGGGGGAGGTAAGATAAAGGACCTTTGAAAGGGTATATAATGCTGATTGTACTAACAAATTGAAACATTAAAAACCTTTATTTTGAATACAAACATTTTGCAATACACTGTTTAATTGCTAATATGTTCTATGCATATACAGTACCTTTTTAATATGATTGCTTATTTCACAGCCATTTTAACATATCGCAGGCTAAACATAAGATAAGGTAATAACAGCATTTCACACTTTTTCACAGCCAGAATCCTGTATGGTGAATAGTGAGCCATGTAATATGGGAGAAGCTGAACTTGGCTGTCAAGCAGCTGCTGCACAGCCAGAGATGGAAACTCCATTACAAACTGAATTCCAGAAGCCAGGAGGATCAGTTTTCTCTGCTTCTTCAAAGTAGGTTGATCCCGCACCCCAAGCAAATAATAATATATAATCCTCCTTAGCAGTCTGAATCCTAGCACCAGATGTATTAATACTAAATAGCTATTTAACCCCTTATCTGTCACAAAGGGCTGCTGTGCATTGCCTGGTGGTATGCTGACGCTCTGATTGGTAGTCATTGGGTTTATAAATGTGTGTTGCTGAACATTTCTGTGGGGTTTTATAGGTGACTGTCAAGCATAAATAAATGTGTTGCATTTGAATATGTTTTATACACATTGAGTGTTCATGCTGAAATATGATTGTGTGTCTATGGATATTGTCGGTTTATGTGGCACGCTCTGCATATTCTATATCTGAGCAGAGTGGATTTAATTGAAATCAAATCAATTTAAAGGGACAGTCTAGTAAAAATTATACTTTCATGATTCAGATAGGGCATGCAAATTTACACAACTTTCCAATTTACTTTTATCATCAAGTCAGCACTGATTGGCTAAAATGCAAGTCTATTAAAAGTACTGATATAAGGGGCAGTCTGCAAAAGCTTAGATACAAGGTAATCACAGAGGTAAAAAAGTATATTAATATAACAGTGTTGGTTATGCAAAACTGGGGAATGGTGGGTAATAAAGGGGATTATATAAAAAAAAAAAAATAAACAATACAATTTTTGGAGTAGACTGTCCGCTTTAAATCATGTTTTTCCTTCTTAATATGATGAGAGTCCACGGCTTCATGCCTTGTGGGAAATACTGAACCTGGCTACCAGGAGGAGGAGAAGACACCCTAGCCAAAGGCTTAAATACCTCCCCCACTTCCCTCATACCCCAGCCATTCTTTGCCTTTTGTCACAGGAAGTTAGCAGAGAAGTGTCTGAAGATACGGAGTAGTTCCTTATGAAGGGTATCTACCCTTCGTAATGGGGCTGGAGTTTTAAGTAGTCTTGTCAACCTCTCGGTGAGAGCATTGACGAATGTAAGAGTCTAGATGGGTTCGCAAAAATACTCTCTCTGCATCTCCAGACTCGTATTAACAGCTCCTTAAGCAATCAGTGTTGACGAGTTTCACTGCCTGCTTTTTCACTCAAGTCCATGTCAGGTGAGATGCTACAAGACTGTCAAACTTGAGAGGCTGTGTTTTTGTTCGACGGCATAGATTCCGGTAAGATCGTTTCATTTTATACATTTATGATAATGCAAGAAGACAGGTCACAGTGTGGCTCCTTTCATCTGTATGAAATTAAGGGTTAATATCTCTGGAAGGGGATTATTGAACAGGGGGGATTAATCACATAATGTAAATATTGTGTTTATGCAGCGACATGTGTGAGATGAGGCTCAGGCAGATGTTGGAACGTACAGGTTTTACTTTCATTTTGATTAGCTGCGCAGCCTTTTAGGCTTGGCACGCTTTTAGCTGCAGCAGGGGCGGTCCTGCGTGGTGCACTACGTGACCGGGTGTGGTCACACTGATCTTCTCTTCTTCCTGACCGTGCAGTTTACCGGAGACAAAGCAGTTTCTCTGTTGAGCCTGGGTCATAGGAGGTGGTGAGTGCCCCAGCCATTGAGGGTATAAAGGTGCCATTTTCTTTTTCAATTTTCCTTTTTACAAGAGCAAGCTATGGAGGACTTTGATGCGTTAGAGGGTACTCCCTCTTTACCTAAATCCAATGCTTTCTATATTGTGAGGAGGCCACGGTATATCCGCCTGCTCAATTATGTTCCACATGCCTCGATAAAGTAATTTTATCAAAGAAAACTAATATGTTAAGTACTACTGAGCCATCCACCTCTGAGGAGTCTCCGTCCCGTGAGGTACACACCCAACAGTCATCTCCTAATACACATGCAGCTTCCCATAGCACTCCTATTCCTCCATCTGGAGGGGCCCATTTACCACCAGGCTTTACTGAGCAGTTACAAATGGCAGTGTCTGCGGCCTTCAGTGCTTTGGAATACAAAAATACCTCCATAAAACAGAGAGAAATTACACCATAGCACTATAAAAAATACAGCTTAAAGGATATTGTATGACACAAAATATGAGATACTTAGTATAGGAATATAAATAGCAACAATTTAATCTGAAACCAAAGTATCGCATAAAAACAAACACTAGTAGAGTGCAGTATCCAGTCAAACACAGTTAAAAATTCCCATAGAGGATAGTTGTTCCTTTTAAAGGTCCTGTGGATAAGAAGTTGGAGGGGTTACTCAAGAAGATGTATGTACTCCAGGGTTTACAATGGCAACCTTCGGTGTCTATTGCTACCGTCACTAGTGCAGCGGCATACTGGTTTGATACGTTGTCTGATTCTATTCGGACAGACACTCCCCTTGAAGACATCCAGGATAGGATTAAGGCCCTTAAGTTGGCCAATTCCTTTATTACGGATGCTTCCCTACAGGTTATCAAGCTGGGAGCAAAAATTTCGGAGTTTTCCGTACTGGCCCGCAGAGCTTTATGGTTAAAATCCTGGTTTGGAGATGTGTCATCTAAGTCTATGCTTTTGGCGATTCCTTACAAGGGTAAGACCTTGTTTGGGCTGGGATTGGCGGAAATTATTTCTGACATTTCGGGAGGAAAGGGTCATTTCCTCCCTCAGGATAAGAGGAATAAGCAGACGTTCCTTTCGAAACTTCAAGGGTAAGCCTTCCTCTACCAAGCAGGAACAGTCCAAGCCTTCCTGGAGGCCTAACCAGTCTTAGAACAAGGGAAAGCAATTTAAGAAGCCTGCTAATGACTCAGTCAGCATGAAGGACCTGCACCCGATCCTGGACCGGATCTTGTGGGGGGCAGACTTTCCTTCTTTGCTCAGGCTTGGGTTCAGGATCCCTGGGCGGTGGATATCGTGTCCCAGGGATACAAACTAGAGTTCAAGACCTTTCCTCCCAGGGGCAGGTTTCTGCTCTCAAGATTATCTGTAGACCAGATAAAGAGAGGCGTTCTTACACTGTGTTCGGGAACTTGTTTTGATAGTTCCTGTTCCAATGCAGGAACAGGGTCTGGGATTTTACCCCAATCTGTTCGTGGTTCCCAAAAAAGAGGGAACTTTCAGACCAATTTTAGATCTCAAAAGTCTAAACAAATTTAAGTACCGTCCTTCAAGATGGAAACTATTCGTTCAATTTATAACAACGGTAGATTAAAAGGACGCATACCTGCATGTTCCCATCCACAGGGATCATCACAAGTTTCTGAGGTTCGCATTACTAGACAAAAACTTTCAGTTTGTAGCTCTCCTATTCGGCCTTGCCACAGCTCCCAGAATTTTTTCAAAGCTTCTGGGATCCCTGTTGGCGGTGCTCCGGTTGTGGGGCATTGCAGTGGCGCCTTATCCTTTCAACAAGCAAACTCCCACACGGAGATGTTGTTATCCTTCCTGCGATCTCACGGATGGAAGGTGAATTTGTAAAAGAGTTCCTTAATTCCAACTGCAAGGGTAGTGTTCTTGGGAACCATAATAGATTCCCTATCAATGAAAATATTTCTGACAGAGGTCAGGAAATCAAATATTTTCAATTCTTGTCTGGCGCTTCAGTCCTCTCCTCGGCCATCAGTGGCTCAATGTATGGAGGTGATCGGTCTGATGGTAGCTGCCATGGACATGATTCTGTTTGCCCGTTTCCACCTCAGACCTCTGCAGTTATGCATGCTCAGGCATTGGAACGGAGATTATGCGGATCTATCTCCACGATTACATCTGGATCAGGAGACCAGGGATTCTCTTCTTTGGTGGTTGTCTCAGGATCATCTCTCCCAGGGAACCTGCTTCCGCAGACCCTCCTGGGTGATTGTGACAACGGATGTCAGCCTGCTGGGATGGGGAGCATTCTGGGGCTCTCTAAAGGCTCAGGGGACATGGACTCAGAAGAAGTCTGTTCTACCCATAAACATTCTGGAGCTGAGAGCAATTTTCAATACTATTCTGGCCTGGCCTCAGTTAGCTTCTGCCCGCTTTATCAAGTTCCAGTCGGACAACATAACTTCAGTGGCGTACATCAACCATCAGGGGAACTTGGAATTCCTTGGCCATGACAGAGGTAGCCAAGATAATTCAGTGGGCAGAGACCCACAACTGCTGTCTGTCTGCGATCCACATTCCAGGAGTGGACAACCGGGAAGCGGATTTTCTGAGCAGACAGACCTTTCACCCGGGGGAGTGGGAACTCCATCCGGAAGTGTTTTCCAGCTTGATTCTTAAATGGGGACAGCCGGAACTGGATCTCATGGCATCTCGGCAGAATGCCAAGCTCCAGAGGTATGGGTCGAGGTCAAGGGATCCTCAGGCTGTACTGATAGATGCTCTGGCGGTCCCTTGGAATTTCAGTCTTCCATGGTCCCTTGGAATTTCAGTCTTGCATATCTATTTCCTCCGTTTGCTCTCCTTCCTCGGGTTATTGCTCGAATCAAACGGGAGAGGGCGTCTTGATCCTCATTGCATCGCTGTGGCCTTGCAGGATCTGGTATGCAGATCTAGTGGAGCTGTCATCTCTCCCTCCTTGGAGACTTCCACTAAGGAAGGACCTTCTACTTCAAGGGCCCTTCCTTCACCCAAATCTAGTTTCTCTGAAGCTGACTGCTTGGAGATTAAATGCTTAATTTTATCTAAGCGTGTTTTTTCTGAGTTGGTCGTAAGCTTGTCACCAGGAAGATTTACTATAAGATATGGCGTAAATATCTGCATTGGTGTGAATCCAGAGACTACTCTTGGAGTAAAGTTCGGATTCCTAGAATTTTATCTTTTCTCCAAGAGGGTTTGGAGAAGGGTTTATCGGCAAGTTCCTTAAAGGGTCAAATATCTGCCTTGTCTATTTTGTTACATAAACGGCTAGCGGATGTACCAGACGTGCAATCGTTCTGTCAGGCCTGTGTTTAAACTGGTTACTCCTCCCTGGAGTCTTAACCTTGTTATTAAAGTTCTTCAGCAGGCTCTGTTTGAGCTTATGCATTCCTTAGATATTAAATTGTTTTCTTGGAAGGTTTTGTTTCTTGTTGCTATTTTATCTGCTCGTAGAGTTTCAGAGCTCTTGGCATTACAGTATGAGTCTCCTTACCTTATTTTTCATTCGAATAAAGTAGTTTTGCCTAAAGTGGTTTCAGATCGGAACATTAATCAGGAGATTGTTGTTCCTCCTTTATGTCCTAACCCTTCTTCTCATAAGGAACGTCGGCTGCACGACCTAGACGTGGTGCGTGCATTGAAATTCTATTTACAGACGACTAAGGATTTTCGTCAGTCTTCTGCTCTGTTTGTGGTTTTCTCTGGGAAACATAAGGGGCAGAAAGCTATGGCTACTTCTCTTTGTGGCTGAAGAGTATCATTCGCTTGGCCTATGAAACTGCTGGACAGCAGCCTCCTGAGAGAGTTACGGCTCATTCTACGAGGGCTGTTTCCTCTTCCTGAGCATTAAAAAATTAAGCCTCTGTGGAATTCTATAAATTTGATACTTTTGCCTTGGCTGAGGCTTCTTTTGGGAGAAAGGTTCTTCAAGCAGTGGTGCCTTCTGTTTAGGTTCCCTGTCTTGTCCCTCCCTTATCATCTGTGTCCTCTAGCTTGGGTATTGATTCCCAATAGTAATTAGATGATCCGTGGACTCAGTGTCATTAGAAAGAAAACAAAATTTATGCTTACCTGCTACTAAATTTCTTTCTTTCTTGACACAGTGAGTCCACGGCCCGCCCTTTTATTTTAAGACAGATTTTTTTTGTAATGTTATAAACCTCAGACACCTCTGCACCTTGTTACTTCCTTTCTCTCCTTTTAATTCAGTCGAATGACTGGGGTTGGAGGGAAGGGAGGTAATATTTAACAGCTTTGCTGTGGTGCTCTTTGCCGCCTCCTGCTGGGCAGGAGTGATATTCCTAATAGTAATTAGATGATCCGTAGACTCACTGTGTCAAGAAATAAATAAATTTATCACGTAAGCATACATTTTTTTTTTTTTTTTTTTAACTGTATTTGACTGGATACTGCACTTCACCAGTTTTTGTTTTTATGTGATACTTCAGTTTCAGATTAAATTGTTGCTATTTATATTCCTATACTAAGTATTTCATATTTTCTGTCATATAATGTCCTTTAAGCTGTATTTTTTTATAGCGCTATGGTGTAATTTTTTTCTGTTTTATGAGGGTATTTATGTATTCCATTGCATTTATAGAGGTTTTAGGGATCCTCTGTTTTCACTATTAGCTTTGTGACATTTTACTCTGCGCTGATATCCTACTCCAAACTTCTCTATTTGGCCTTCAGTGCTTTACCTCACCCTGCTAAGCGCAAGCGAAAGGTCAAATATTGCTATCCTTCCCAGGGGTCATCTACTAGCGTATTGGATTTATCTGATACTAGATTATCTGCTGATGAAGACACCTCTAATACTTCAGAGGATGCTCTTTCTGGGTTGGAATCTGCTGCGGAGGAACCAGACTTTAGATTTAGGATTGAACACTTAGGCTTTCTGCTTAAGGAAGTTTTGGCTCCTTTGGAGGTTCCAGAACCTAAATTAGAGGAACCTTGTATTCCTAAATTAGATAAGGTCTACGAGGACAGGTTTGTTCCACAGACTCTCCTGGTTCCCGTTAAGATGGCGAACATTATTAAGAACGAATGGGAAATACTTGACTTTTCTTTTTCCCCTTTCTTCTTTTAAGAAATTTTTCTCAGTTCCGGACTCTCAATTAGAGTTGTGGGGTTCCGTCCCTAAAGTAGATGGCTCTTTCTCCTGTTAAGTGTAGTCAGTCCACGGGTCATCATTACTTATGGGATATTAACTCCTCCCCAACAGGAAGTGCAAGAGGATCACCCAAGCAGAGCTGCTATATAGCTCCTCCCCTCTACGTCACACCCAGTCATTCTCTTGCACCCAACTAATAGATAGGATGTGTGAGAGGACTGTGGTGATTAAACTTAGTTTTTTATATCTTCAATCAAAAGTTTGTTATTTTAAACTGCACCGGAGTGTGTTGTTTCCTTCTCAGGCAGAATTTGAAGAAGAATCTACCTGAGTTTTTGTGTATGATCTTAGCGGACGTAACTAAGATCCGTTTGCTGTTCTCGGCCATTCTGAGGAATAAGGTAACTTCAGATCAGGGGACAGCGGGCAGGTTCACCTGCAAAGAGGTATGTTGCAGTATATTATTTTCTAAGGAATGGAATTGACTGAGAAAATACTGCTAATACCGATATAATGTAAGTACAGCCTTAAATGCAGTAGTAGCAACTGGTATCAGGCTGATATGTATATATGTTTACACTTAAGTATTTCTGGGGAATGGCACTTCACTGGGAAAATACTGTATGCATATAACTTTTAGCCTAACTTGCAGTGTGAGCGACTAGCAGCAGGCTTTTTAATGACATTTCATATATTAGATTTTAAACGTTTACTGGCATGTTAAATCGTTTAATTATCTGAGGTACTTGGTGAAAAATTGTTTTGGGCTTTATTTTCCACATGGCTGTCGTTTGTTTTAAATTAAAACAGTTTACTGAGCTTCCCTCACTGTTGTAGTGTGAGTGGGAGGGGCCTATTTTGGCGCTTTTACTACGCATCAGAAATTCAGTCACAGTCTGCCTTTTTCTCCCTGCATGATCCAGGACGTCTCCACAGAGCTCAGGGGTCTTCAAAACTAGTTTTGAGGGAGGTAATCACTCACAGCAGATCTGTGAGACTGTGCTTTGACTGTGATAAAAACGCTTATATTTTCAATTGTTATCCGTTTTTTTCTGATATTAAGGGTTAATCATCCATTGCTAATGAGTGCAATCCTTTGCTAAATTTGGTTTCTATAACTAATCCGGTTCATTGTTATTCAACTGTAACAGTTTTTGTGTGCTTCTTAAAGGCACAGTAACGTTTTTACATATTGCTTGTAAATTTAGTTGAAAAGTATTTCCAAGCTTGCTAGTCTAATTGCTAGTTTGTTTAAACATGTCTGACACAGAGGAATCTTTGTGCAATATGTTCAAAAGCCAAGGTGGAGCCCAATAGAAATTTATGTACTAATTGCATTGATGCTACTTTAAATAAATGTCAATCTGTACATGTTAAGCAACATTCACCAGACAACGAGGGGGAAGTTATGCCGACTAACTTGCCTCACGTGTCAGTACCTGCATCTCCCGCTCAGGAGGTGCGAGATATTGTAACGCCAAGTACATCAGGGCGGCCATTACAAATCACTCTACAAGACATGGCTAATGTTAGGACTGAAGTTTTGTCTAAATTGCCAGAACTTAGAGGTAAACGAGATCACTCTGGGATGAGAACAGAGTATACTGATAATGCTAGGGCCATGTCTGATACTGCGTCACAATTTGCAGAGCATGAGGACGGAGAGCTTCATTCTGCGGGTGACGGATCTGATCCAAATAAACTGGATTCAGACATTTCAAATTTTAAGTTTAAGCTGGAAAACCTCCGTGTATTACTAGGGGAGGTGTTAGCGGCTCTGAATGATTGTAACACAGTTGCAATCCCAGAGAAAATGTGTAGGTTGGATTAATATTTTGCGGTACCGACGAGTACTGACGTTTTTCCTATACCTAAGAGACTTACTGAAATTATTACTAAGGAGTGGGATAGACCCGGTGTGCCTTTCTCACCCCCTCCTATATTCAGAAAAATGTTTCCAATAGACGCCACCACACGGGACTTATGGCAAACGGTCCCTAAGGTGGAGGGAGCAGTTTCTACTTTAGCTAAGCGTACCACTATCCCGGTGGAGGATAGCTGTGCCTTTTCAGATCCAATGGATAAAAAGTTAGAGGGTTACCTTAAGAAAATGTTTGTTCAACAAGGTTTTATATTGCAACCCCTTGCATGCATTGCGCCTGTCACGGCTGCGGCAGCATTTTGGTTTGAGTCTCTGGAAGAGACCCTTGACTCAGCGACATTAGATGAGATTTCACACAAGCTTAAAACCCTTAAGCTAGCTAATTCATTTATTTCTGATGCCGTAGTACATTTAACTAAACTTACGGCTAAGAATTCCGGATTCGCCATTCAGGCACGCAGAGCGCTGTGGCTAAAATCCTGGTCAGCTGATGTAACTTCTAAATCGAAATTACTTAACATACCTTTCAAGGGGCAGACTTTATTCGGGCCCGGTTTGAAAGAAATTATCACTGATATTACGGGAGGTAAAGGCCATGCCCTGCCTCAAGACAGAGCCAAACCCAGGGCTAGACAGTCTAATTTTCGTGCCTTTCGTAACTTCAAGGCAGGAGCAGCATCAACTTCCTCTGCTCCAAAACAGGAAGGAGCTGTTGCTCGCTACAGACAAGGCTGGAAACCTAACCAGGCCTGGAACAAGGGCAAGCAGGCCAGAAAACCTGCTGCTGCCCCTAAGACAGCATGAAGTGAGGGCCCCCGATCCGGAAACTGATCTAGTGGGGGGCAGACTCTCTCTCTTCGCCCAGGCTTGGGCAAGAGATGTCCAGGATCCCTGGGCGTTGGAGATCATATCTCAGGGATATCTTCTGGACTTCAAAGCTTCTCCTCCACAAGGGAGATTTCACCTTTCAAGGTTGTCAACAAACCAGATAAAGAAAGAGGCGTTTCTACGCTGTGTACAAGACCTTTTACTAATGGGAGTGATCCACCCAGTTCCGCGGTCGGAACACGGACAAGGGTTTTTCTCAAATCTGTTTGTGGTTCCCAAAAAAGAGGGAACCTTCAGACCAATATTGGATTTAAAGATCCTAAACAAATTCCTAAGAGTTCCATCGTTCAAGATGGAAACTATTCGGACAATCTTACCCATGATCCAAAGAGGTCAGTACATGACCACAGTGGATTTAAAGGATGCTTACCTTCACATACCGATTCACAGAGAACATTACCGGTATCTAAGGTTTGCCTTCCTAGACAGGCATTACCAGTTTGTAGCTCTTCCCTTCGGGTTGGCTACGGCTCCAAGAATCTTTACAAAGGTTCTGGGCTCTCTTCTGGTGGTACTAAGACTGCAAGGAATTTCGGTAGCTCCGTACCTAGACGACATTCTGATACAAGCGTCAAGCTTTCAAACTGCCAAGTCTCATACAGAGTTAGTACTGACATTTCTAAGGTCGCATGGGTGGAAAGTGAACGAGGAGAAGAGTTCTCTCTTACCACTCACAAGAGTTCCCTTCTTGGGGACTCTTATAGATTCTGTAGAAATGAAAGTTTACCTGACAGAGGACAGGTTAACAAAGTTTCTAAATGCTTGCCGTGCCCTTCATTCCATTCAACACCCGTCAGTGGCTCAATGCATGGAGGTTATCGGCTTAATGGTAGCGGCAATGGACATAGTTCCTTTTGCACGCCTGCACCTCAGACCGCTGCAATTGTGCATGCTAAGTCAGTGGAATGGGGATTACTCAGATTTGTCCCCTACGCTGAATCTGGATCAAGAGACCAGAGATTCTCTTCTATGGTGGCTTTCTCGGCCACATCTGTCCAGGGGGATGCCCTTCAGCAGGCCAGACTGGACAATTGTAACTACAGACGCCAGCCTACTAGGTTGGGGCGCTGTCTGGAATTCCCTGAAGGCTCAGGGATCATGGACTCAAGAGGAGAGTCTCCTTCCAATAAACATTCTGGAATTGAGAGCAGTTCTCAATGCCCTTCTGGCTTGGCCTCAGTTAGCAACTCTGAGGTTCATCAGGTTTCAGTCGGACAACATCACGACTGTGGCTTACATCAACCATCAGGGAGGGACAAGGAGTTCCTTAGCGATGATGGAAGTATCAAAGATAATTCGCTGGGCAGAGTCTCACTCTTGCCACCTGTCAGCGATCCACATCCCAGGAGTGGAGAACTGGGAGGCGGATTTCCTAAGTCGCCAGACTTTTCATCCGGGGGAGTGGGAACTTCATCCGGAGGTCTTTGCCCAAATACTTCGACATTGGGGCAAACCAGATATGGATCTCATGGCGTCTCGCCGGAACGCCAAGCTTCCTCGTTACGGGTCCAGGTCCAGGGACCCGGGAGCGGTCCTGATAGATGCCTTGACAGCACCTTGGACCTTCAGGATGGCTTATGTGTTTCCACCCGTCCCGATGCTTCCTCGTTTGATTGCCAGGATCAAACAGGAGAAAGCATCAGTGATTCTAATAGCGCCTGCGTGGCCATGCAGGACCTGGTATGCAGATCTAGTGGACATGTCATCCTGTCCTAGACAAAACGAAATGGATGGCGCTGGTCTTGCAGAATAGTTAGTTTCTAATGATAGATAGAAATGGACTTGATGTGCAAGTTAAATCTGTTGCAATAATGTGCAATATACTCACTCCTTAAGTAATGTGAGTCCTGCTTCTATGGTATATCCCTCTGCGGTATGTCCCTCTCCAAAGGAAACAACAAGGTGGTTTTCAACAGGGCTGGAAAAGGATTAGAACCTCAACAGCAGTAAAGTAATAACTTTAAGTTGAAAAAACAAGTAGTAACTTACTTATCCAAAAAAGCAAGTCCAGCTCGTCACAGAGAAAGTAATTCAAATATAAGAGATAAAAAAGTGGTTTATTGTAGCTCTACGCGTTTCAATGCTCAAGCGTCTTTTTCAAGAGCAATAAAAGACAATAAAAACAAGTAACAGTTTGTATAATGCTGTGACAATGTAGCCGGATTTTATACAGGTGTATCAATGTTCCAATTTCCTGTCTGTGGCAGGAAATTGGACTCACATGAAACAAAAATAAAAATACAATTTCTAACTGAATGTTTAGGCCCAACCTTATTCTTAACATTGTTAAATCTTTTTATGTCGCTCAATTAAACTTTAAAATGTAATATTTTGTATTTGGTTCGGCATAAACATGTACAATAGGAAATGACCAATCAGTAAATTATTTCGAATTTTTATCCAATAGAAAGACAGAGTTGAATTGAGTCCCCATTCGAGTATTCTTTGAGTTTAAGTTCCCTTTAAGGTCCGCTTTAAAGTCACGTGATTCTTTTAGCCAATCCCATGATGTTAAAAAGTTCTCCGTTGATCTATGACGTCGCGTGGGCTCGTTAGTCACGTGTTATTTCTGACCAATCTGTAAGAACGTCCTTTCTCGTGGCTTTAAAGGGACAGTATACACTCATTTTCATATAACTGCATGTAATAGACACTACTATAAAGAATAATATGCACAGATACTGATATAAAAATCCAATATAAAACTGTTTAAAAACTTACTTAGAAGCTGTCAGTTTGGCTCTGTTGAAAAGGTAGCTGGAAAGCCCACTGCAAGTGACAAATAAGACACCCCCCCCCCTCCCCCTTCTTTTGCATATGAAAAGACCCTTTACACAAACAGGAGCAAGCTGGAGTAGGTAGTCGAGCGTATTCACATAAAACTTTGGGGCTTGGTTAGGAGTCTGAAAATCAGAGAAATGTTATTTTAAAATATGCAAAACTATACATTAATTTAAAAAAAAAACTTTATGGGCTATATAAATAGATTATCTACAAAACATTTATGCAAAGAAAAAATGAGTGTATAATGTCCCTTTAACCAAATGTGCCGATATGAGGATTTAAGGTTTAACATTCTATGAATAGAAAAAACAGAGAGGCGGCAGTATCCATTCCAATCACATGTAATGACAAAATGGTTGCATTTTATCTAGCAGTTTTACGGCAACTTTAAAAATACATACAACCCGATGACATAAAAAGTTTGTGCAATGATGTTTACACTATAAGGACTTTGAAACATGTTAAAGACAGCAATATCAATTCTAGTCACATAAAAAGAACTTTGCGAAGTTTTATTTATAGTGTAAAACCTTTTGCGGCAACTTTAAAAATACATACAACCCGATGACATAAAAAGTTTGTGCAATGATGTTTACACTATAAGGACTTTGAAACATGTTAAAGACAGCAATATCAATTCTAGTCACATAAAAAGAACTTTGCGAAGTTTTATTTATAGTATAAAACCTTTTGAGAGAATTAAAGAGAGCGGCAGTGTCCGTTCTGCTCACATATGGATAAGAATAATGACCTTATATCTAACGGTTTTACAGTAACTTTGTAGGAATAAAAGCTTCTCAATAGCATGAAAGAATAACTGCATTAAAGGATATTTAAAATTTGTGGAGTTATGTGTGTGGTTTAAAGGTATTAAATATTTGGTGCTATTTAGTTTAAATTTAATGTGAAAGGAATTGTTATTTTCATAACTTATATAGAATGTAGATTGTGAGATTACAGGTGTGAAATTCTCTTACTTACTTTTATGGATATTTACATCCATAATTTGATAGTGAAAAATTGTTATTTCCTAACATTATCTAAAAATAAATTGTGAAATACAGTTTGTGAAAAAAATTATCTTACTTACTTTTATGGATATTTACATCCATAATGTGCTTAGATTAAAAATGGGTAAAGTGAAATAAATAAATGAATAAGAAGGAATAAAAATATGAAAATAAAAATATAATTAAAATGAAATAAAAATATGATGTAAAAATATAAAGGTTGAATCAAAGTGTGTAGACTCAATATTAATAATAATAATGATATGTGTGGACTCAGTAACTAACCGATGAACTATTGATAGTGGTAAACGATTACTTCATGTATTTGAACCATATATTTAAAAATTATCGAATCCCTAGTGAAACTAGTTTAGATAAAAGCTGCTATTCGAATGTCTTTATTTAGCCCCCAATGGTTGTAAGTTCTTAGTGTGTGAATCCACCATAATTCTCTCTTGTTTAACTCATCTTCTAAATGTCCTCCTCTCCAGTGGGTGGTTACCTTCTCTATTCCTATCCATGAAAAATTCTTAAAATCGAATTTGGTACAAGTATTGCAATGTAAAGGGACACCATGATCCTCATGTCTCTTCTCTATTTTATTGAGGTGTTCTAAAATACGGGTCTTAAGAAATCTGGTAGTTTGTCCTAAATATTGGATCTGACAGTTACATTGCAATAAATATATAACATTTTGAGTCTTGCATGTAATGAAATGTTTAATTATATAGGTCTTGCCTGTTACAAAGGAAGTAAAAGATTTATGAGTTCTTTTTGTATAATTGCAACCTTTACATTTTCCACATGTATAAAAACCTTGTAAGTTAGATATACTTAAAGGTGGTTTGGGGGCCATACCTTTAATTAAAGAAGGGGCCAACTTTTGTTTAAAATTACTGCCTCTTCTATATGTGATTTGAGGTTTGATAGGTATAATTTTACTTAAGAATTCATCATTATGTAAAATGTGCCAATGTTTTTTAATGATTTTATTAATTTGATGGTGCCCTGAATTAAATGTTGTAATGAATCTGGGGAAAGAGGATTGTTTATTTGTAGTGATTTTATGTTTTGCCAAAATTAAATTACGATCCTGATTTTTAATTAATTGTCTATCTACTTCAAGACTGCTTGAAGAGTAGCCTATTTCCAAGAATCTCTTTTTAAGTAGTAATGATTGTTCCTCGTAATCTTCTATTCTATCACAATTTCTCCTAATACGTTGGAATTGTCCTCTGGGGATAGCCTTTAACCATGATGGATGATGTTGACTGTCATGTTGGATGTATGTATTTGCATCACATTCCTTAAAGTGTGTTTTTGTATGTATATGTCCATCAACGGTTGTGATGGACAAATCTAAAAAGATTGCTTTGGTGTTATTTATTTCTGGGGTCAATATGATGTTCATGTCATTTTTATTTAAATCATTAACAAATTGTTGGCAGTTTTCTATATTTCCCCTCCAGATACAGAGGACATCGTCGATGTACCTCCGCCATGTCACCAGGTTCGCCCTAGCTACGTCATTGGACCATACGTAAAGATGTTCAAAATGGTCCATATAAATGTTGGCGTAGCTGGGGGCGAACCTGGTGCCCATGGCGGTACCACAAATTTGTAGATATTGTGAATCATTAAACCAGAAAAAATTATGGGTCAACATGAAATCTATGGCTGCCAAAATAAAATCTAACATTTTTTCAGATAAATTGGGATCTTGGGTTAGTTTCCATTTGATGGCTGTTAGGCCTTTTTGATGGTCAATTATGGAATATAATGATGTAACATCCATGGTAGCCCATAAAAAATCAGGTTCCCATTCTAATTGTTTGATATTAAGTACACTGGTGGTGTCTTTTAGATATGATTTGGAATTTTGTGCATCAGGACAACAGGTCCAACCCAAAAAAACGAGAAAGGACACCAAATCAGCTAGAGGGAGAAGAGGAGGCGGAGGCAAGACACATGAGAAAAAGACATTTTTAAGTAAGATATATAATCTGTCATCACAGCCAATTACTGAACAAGAAACACGGGTATTAGCTAAAGGACTAAAATTTGTCCCAACCCAAGGAGTAAATACTTTTCAATTATTCATAGACGCCCAGAAATTTATCAGGAATTTAACTATTAAACGTTTCTTTATTAAAAAGGAAACTTTAAGCTATACACCTCCTGAGAGTGACCCGAGGACCAAATTCAAAAATCCCTCAAAATTCTATCCCAGTCATTTCAAAGGGCCTTGTATAGATGTCTTTGGGAAACTGATTATGAAAGACATAGAAAACATGAGACATCAACCCAAACACTATAATTTATCAAAAATAGAATCTGAAATTTTAAAAGCACTTAATAAGAGAGAGGACATCGTTATAAAGGAAGCCGACAAGGGGGGGGGGGTAGTCATCATGGACAGAGCTTTTTACTTACAAGAAGCCAACAGAATTCTATCAGACACCAATACCTACCATGTTTTAAACCACTCCCCCAAAAAAGAATTCAGTCAAGAATTACAAGAATTATTGACAACAGGTTTAGACAGAGAAGTTATCAACGAAAAAGAATATGATTTTCTGTTTAAAACCAATTCAAAAACTCCTATCTTTTATTTTTTGCCAAAGTTACATAAAAATCCCCTACAACCCCCAGGTCGCCCAATCATTAGTGGCATAGATTCATTAACCTCCAATTTATCTGCATTTATAGATTATTTTTTACAGCCTTATGCACAAAATTCCAAATCATATCTAAAAGACACCACCAGTGTACTTAATATCATCAAACAATTTGAATGGGAACCTGATTTTTTATGGGCTACCATGGATGTTACATCATTATATTCCATAATTGACCATCAAAAAGGCCTAACAGCCATCAAATGGAAACTAACCCAAGATCCCAATTTATCTGAAAAAATGTTAGATTTTATTTTGGCAGCCATAGATTTCATGTTGACCCATAATTTTTTCTGGTTTAATGATTCACAATATCTACAAATTTGTGGTACCGCCATGGGCACCAGGTTCGCCCCCAGCTACGCCAACATTTATATGGACCATTTTGAACATCTTTACGTATGGTCCAATGACGTAGCTGGGGCGAACCTGGTGACATGGCGGAGGTACATCGACGATGTCCTCTGTATCTGGAGGGGAAATATAGAAAACTGCCAACAATTTGTTAATGATTTAAATAAAAATGACATGAACATCATATTGACCCCAGAAATAAACAACACCAAAGCAATCTTTTTAGATTTGTCCATCACAACCGTTGATGGACATATACATACAAAAACACACTTTAAGGAATGTGATGCAAATACATACATCCAACATGACAGTCAACATCATCCATCATGGTTAAAGGCTATCCCCAGAGGACAATTCCAACGTATTAGGAGAAATTGTGATAGAATAGAAGATTACGAGGAACAATCATTACTACTTAAAAAGAGATTCTTGGAAAAAGGCTACTCTTCAAGCAGTCTTGAAGTAGATAGACAATTAATTAAAAATCAGGATCGTAATTTAATTTTGGCAAAACATAAAATCACTACAAATAAACAATCCTCTTTCCCCAGATTCATTACAACATTTAATTCAGGGCACCATCAAATTAATAAAATCATTAAAAAACATTGGCACATTTTACATAATGATGAATTCTTAAGTAAAATTATACCTATCAAACCTCAAATCACATATAGAAGAGGCAGTAATTTTAAACAAAAGTTGGCCCCTTCTTTAATTAAAGGTATGGCCCCCAAACCACCTTTAAGTATATCTAACTTACAAGGTTTTTATACATGTGGAAAATGTAAAGGTTGCAATTATACAAAAAGAACTCATAAATCTTTTACTTCCTTTGTAACAGGCAAGACCTATATAATTAAACATTTCATTACATGCAAGACTCAAAATGTTATATATTTATTGCAATGTAACTGTCAGATCCAATATTTAGGACAAACTACCAGATTTCTTAAGACCCGTATTTTAGAACACCTCAATAAAATAGAGAAGAGACATGAGGATCATGGTGTCCCTTTACATTGCAATACTTGTACCAAATTCGATTTTAAGAATTTTTCATGGATAGGAATAGAGAAGGTAACCACCCACTGGAGAGGAGGACATTTAGAAGATGAGTTAAACAAGAGAGAATTATGGTGGATTCACACACTAAGAACTTACAACCATTGGGGGCTAAATAAAGACATTCGAATAGCAGCTTTTATCTAAACTAGTTTCACTAGGGATTCGATAATCTTTAAATATATGGTCAAATACATGAAGTAATCGTTTACCACTATCAATAGTTCATCGGTTAGTTACTGAGTCCACACATATCATTATTATTATTAATATTGAGTCTACACACTTTGATTCAACCTTTATATTTTTACATCATATTTTTATTTCATTTTATTTATATTTTTATTTTCATATTTTTATTCCTTCTTATTCATTTATTTATTTCACTTTACCCATTTTTAATCTAAGCACATTATGGATGTAAATATCCATAAAAGTAAGTAAGATAATTTTTTTCACAAACTGTATTTCACAATTTATTTTTAGATAATGTTAGGAAAATAACAATTTTTCACTATCAAATTATGGATGTAAATATCCATAAAAGTAAGTAAGAGAATTTCACACCTGTAATCTCACAATCTACATTCTATATAAGTTATGAAAATAACAATTCCTTTCACATTAAATTTAAACTAAATAGCACCAAATATTTAATACCTTTAAACCACACACATAACTCCACAAATTTTAAATATCCTTTAATGCAGTTATTCTTTCATGCTATTGAGAAGCTTTTATTCCTACAAAGTTACTGTAAAACCGTTAGATATAAGGTCATTATTCTTATCCATATGTGAGCAGAACGGACACTGCCGCTCTCTTTAATTCTCTCAAAAGGTTTTATACTATAAATAAAACTTCGCAAAGTTCTTTTTATGTGACTAGAATTGATATTGCTGTCTTTAACATGTTTCAAAGTCCTTATAGTGTAAACATCATTGCACAAACTTTTTATGTCATCGGGTTGTATGTATTTTTAAAGTTGCCGTAAAACTGCTAGATAAAATGCAACCATTTTGTCATTACATGTGATTGGAATGGATACTGCCGCCTCTCTGTTTTTTCTATTCATAGAATGTTAAACCTTAAATCCTCATATCGGCACATTTGGTTAAAGCCACGAGAAAGGACGTTCTTACAGATTGGTCAGAAATAACACGTGACTAACGAGCCCACGCGATGTCATAGATCAACGGAGAACTTTTTAACATCATGGGATTGGCTAAAAGAATCACGTGACTTTAAAGCGGACCTTAAAGGGAACTTAAACTCAAAGAATACTCGAATGGGGACTCAATTCAACTCTGTCTTTCTATTGGATAAAAATTCGAAAGAATTTACTGATTGGTCATTTCCTATTGTACATGTTTATGCCGAACCAAATACAAAATATTACATTTTAAAGTTTAATTAAGCGACATAAAAAGATTTAACAATGTTAAGAATAAGGTTGGGCCTAAACATTCAGTTAGAAATTGTATTTTTATTTTTATTTTTGTTTCATGTGAGTCCAATTTCCTGCCACAGACAGGAAATTGGAACATTGATACACCTGTATAAAATCCGGCTACATTGTCACAGCATTATACAAACTGTTACTTGTTTTTATTGTCTTTTATTGCTCTTGAAAAAGACGCTTGAGCATTGAAACGCGTAGAGCTACAATAAACCACTTTTTTATCTCTTATATTTGAATTACTTTCTCTGTGACGAGCCGGACTTGCTTTTTTGGATAAGTAAGTTACTACTTGTTTTTTCAACTTAAAGTTATTACTTTACTGCTGATGAGGTTCTAATCCTTTTCCAGCCCTGTTGAAAACCACCTTGTTGTTTCCTTTGGAGAGGGACATACCGCAGAGGGATATACCATAGAAGCAGGACTCACATTACTTAAGGAGTGAGTATATTGCACATTATTGCAACAGATTTAACTTGCACATCAAGTCCATTTCTATCTATCATTAGAAACTAACTATTCTGCAAGACCAGCGCCATCCATTTCGTTTTGTCTATTGCTTATACAGTCCTTGGGGAGAGACTGAGGAAGGGCAGCGGTCACTTCATTTAACAAGGAGAGTATTGTTTTTTTAGCACATTGTGTTGAGCATATTTGTTTTCTGTTAACATCTACTTGTTTGCCACACACATTTTTGTACATGTCATCCTGTCCACCTTGGTCTCTGCCTCTGAGACAGGACCTTCTAATTCAGGGTCCTTTCAAACATCAAAATGTAATTTCTCTGAAGCTGACTGCATGGAAATTGAACGCTTAATCAAAGCGTGGATTTTCGGAGCCAGTAATTGATACCTTAATACAGGCTAGGAAACCTGTTACCAGGAAAATTTACCATAAGATATGGCGTAAATACTTACACTGGTGCGAATCCAAGAGTTACTCATGGAGTAAGGTTAGGATTCCTAGGATATTGTCTTTTCTACAAGAAGGTTTAGAAAAGGGTTTATCTGCAAGTTCTTTAAAGGGACAGATCTCAGCTCTGTCCATCCTTTTACACAAACGTCTGTCAGAAGTTCCAGACGTTCAGGCTTTTTGTCAGGCTTTGGCTAGAATTAAGCCTGTGTTTAAGACTGTAGCTCCACCGTGGAGCTTAAACTTAGTTCTTAACGTTTTACAGGGTGTTCCGTTTGAACCCCTTCATTCCATTGATATCAAGCTATTATCTTGGAAAGTTCTGTTTTTATTGGCTATTTCCTCGGCTCGTAGAGTCTCTGAGTTATCAGCCTTACATTGTGATAATCCGTATCTGATTTTTCATTCAGATAAGGTAGTTCTGCGTACTAAACCTGGGTTCTTACCTAAGGTAGTCACTAACAAGAATATCAATCAAGAGATTGTTGTTCCATCATTGTGTCCTAACCCTTCTTCAAAGAAGGAACGACTTCTGCACAATCTAGATGTAGTCCGTGCCCTGAAATTTTATTTACAGGCAACTAAAGATTTTCGCCAAACTTCTTCCCTGTTTGTCGTTTATTCTGGACAGAGGAGAGGTCAAAAAGCATCTGCTACCTCTCTATCTTTTTGGCTTCGTAGCATAATACGCTTAGCCTATGAGACTGCTGGACAGCAACCTCCTGAAAGGATTACAGCTCATTCTACTAGAGCTGTGGCTTCCACTTGGGCCTTTAAGAACGAGGCCTCTGTTGAACAGATTTGCAAGGCTGCAACTTGGTCTTCTCTTCATACTTTTTCCAAATTTTACAAATTTGACACTTTTGCTTCTTCGGAGGCTGTTTTTGGGAGAAAGGTTCTTCAGGCAGTGGTTCCTTCCGTATAGAGATCCTGCCTGTCCCTCCCGTCATCCGTGTACTTAGCTTTGGTATTGGTATCCCATAAGTAATGATGACCCGTGGACTGACTACACTTAACAGGAGAAAACATAATTTATGCTTACCTGATAAATTCCTTTCTCCTGTAGTGTAGTCAGTCCACGGCCCGCCCTGTTTTTTAAGGCAGGTCTAAATTTTTAAATTATACTCCAGTCACCACTGCACCCTATAGTTTCTCCTTTCTCGTTTGGTTCTCGGTCGAATGACTGGGTGTGACGTAGAGGGGAGGAGCTATATAGCAGCTCTGCTTGGGTGATCCTCTTGCACTTCCTGTTGGGGAGGAGTTAATATCCCATAAGTAATGATGACCCGTGGACTGACTACACTACAGGAGAAAGGAATTTATCAGGTAAGCATAAATTATGTTTTCTCCACTCTCTGGCTTAAACGCACTGCTATCCCGCTTGAGGATAGTTTGTTGTTTAAAGTGCTCATGGATAAGAACCTGGAAACTCTATTAAGAAAAATGTTCAGCATACAGGATATTTGTTTCAACTGTCAGCGGCTGTAGCTGCGGTTGCGGGAGCGGCTACCTACTGGTGTGACTCCTTATCTGATTTGATCGAGGTGGAGGGTCCCCTCAACGAGATCCAGGAAAGAATTAAGGCCTTAAGGGTAGCTTATTCTTTTATTTGTGATGCAAATATGCAGATTATTCATCTGAATGCTAAGGGTTCAGGTTTTTCCGTCCTAGTCTGTTGGGCACTCTGGCTGAAGTCTTGGTTTGGGGACATGACTTCAAAATCTAGACTTCTTTCCCTCCCACTTAAGGGAAAGATTCTTTTTGGTCCAGGCTTGGACTCAATCATCTCTACGGTTATGGGAGGCAAGGGTGCCTTTTTTACCGCCAGATAGGAAGAACAGGCCTAAGGGACAAGGTCTTAATTTTCATTCCTTTCGTTTGGATAAATCCCAACGTCAGCAACACTCTGCAAATCCTGAGCAGTCCAAGGGAACTTGGAAGCCGACTCAGTCCTGGAATAAATCCAAGCAGAACAAGAAGCCCGCCAGGTCAAAGTCGGAATGAAGGGGCGGCCCCCGATCCGGCTCTGGATCTGTTAGGGGGCAGACTGTCACTCTTTTCAGAAGCTTGGTTTGGGGACGTGCAAGACCCATGGGTTCTGGAGGTCCTTGCTCAGGGATAAAGGATAGGTTTCAAGTCTCATCCTCCCAGGGGCAGATTCCTCTTATCAAACCTGTCTTTAAGGCCAGAAAATAGAGAGGCTTTTCTAGGGTGCGTGAGGGATCTCTCCTCCCTGGGGGTCATTGTGCCGGTACCGCCAGCAGAGAGAGGTCGGGTTTCTTCTCAAACCTCTTTGTGGTCCCAAAGAAGGAGGGTACTTTTCGCACTATTCTGAACCTAAAGTGTTTGAACAAATTTCTATCTGTCCCCTTGTTCAAGATGGAGACAATAAGGTCCATTCTTCCCTTAGTTCAGGAAGGACAGTTCATGACCACGATAGACCTGAAGGATGCATACCTTCACGTCCCTATACACAAGGAACATGTCAAGTTCCTAAGATTTGCGTTGCTGGGCCAGCACTTCCAGTTTATTGCACTTCTGTTTGATCTAGCTACTGCCCCAAGAGTTTTTACGAAGGTTCTGGCTCTGCTCGCAGTGGCCAAAACCAGAGGGATAGCAGTGGCGCCTTACTTAAATGATATTCTGGTTCATGCACCATCCTGTCGTCTGGCAGAGGACCACTCGGAAGCCCTTCTTTCTCTTCTTCGTTCTCATGGATGGAAGATAAACTTAGAAAATAATTCTCTTATCCCCAGTACCAGGGTGGAATTCCTAGGTACGATAATAGACTCCATATCCATGAGGATATTTCTTACAGACCAGAGACGTAAGAAGCTAGCTTCCAATTGTCTTGCCCTCCAGACCTCTTTAAGGCCCTCTGTGGCTCGGTGTATGGAGTTAATTGGTCTCATGGTGTCCTGCATGGACATCATTCCTTTTGAGAGGTTCCATCTAAGACCTCTTCAGTTGTGCATGCTGAGACAGTGGAACGGCGATCATTCGGATCTGTCTCTACAGATTTCTCTGACAACCGGTCAAGAGAATCACTCTCCTGGTGTCTCTGTCCAGATCACCTGTTTCAAGGGACATCCTCCTTGAGACCATCCTGGAAGATTGTGACTACGGACACAAGTCTCTCGGGATGGGGAGCCGTTTGGGGTGCCAGGAAGGCACAGGGCCTGTGGTCTCACAAGGAATCTCTCCACCCTATCAACATCTTGGAACTTCGAGCGATCTTCAATGCTCCTGAAGGCTTAGCCTATTCGGGGTTCGTCCTAGTTTATCAGATTCCAACCAGACAACATACAGGCTTACATCAACCATCAGGGGGGGACAAGAAGCTCCCTAGCAATGAGGGAAGTATCTCGAATTCTGGAATGGGCGGAGGCTCACAACTGCTCGCTGTCTGCGATCCACATTCTGGGTGTGGACAACTGGGAAGCGGATTTTCTCGGCAGACGATCCTTTCATCTGGGGGAATGGTTTCTCCATCCCGAGGCGTCCTGGCTCAATGCCAAGCTACCCAGATATGGGTCGCGGTCCAGGGATTCTCAGGCGGAGCTAATAGATGCTTTAGCAGTGCCTTGGAGCTTCAGTGTGATCTACATTTTTCCACCATTACCACCTCTCCCTTGTGTAGTGGCCCGCATCAAACCGGAGCAAGCATCAGTGATTCTAATTTCTCCATCGTGGCCGCGGAGGATGTGGTTCGCGGATCTGGGGGGGATGTCCTCATCTCCTCCATGGAGGTTACCTTGTCGCATGGATTTGCTGGTGCAAGGTCCTTTTGTTCATCAAAATCTAGATTCTCTGAGGCTGACTGTGTGGAAATTGAACGCTTAGTCCTAGCCAAGAGAGGTTTCTTGGATAGGGTTATTGATACTCTCATTCACGCTCGTAAGCCGGTTACTTGCCATATCTATCATAAGGTGTGGAGGACCTATTTATTCTGGTGTGAAGAGTATGGATTCCCTTGGCATAAGGTTAGGGTTTCCAGAATTCTTTCTTTTCTCCAGGAGGGTCTGGAGAAGGGCCTTTCTGCTAGCTCCCTTAAAGACAAATTTCGGCCCTGTCTGTTTTACTGCACAAGAGGCTTGCTGAGCTTCCAGATGTCCAGTCCTTTGTTCGGGCCCTGACTAGAATCAGGCCTGTGTTTAGATCTAGCGCTCCTCCTTGGAGTTTAAATCTGGTTGTTAAGGTTTTGCAGAAGGCTCCGTTTGAGCCTATGCATGTAGCTGACATTAAATTACTGTCTTGGAAGGTTCTTTTTCTACTGGCTATTGCTTCGACACACAGAGTATCTGAGATGGCTGCCTTGCAATGTGAGCCCCCTTACCTAGTATTCCATGCTGATAAGGCTGTTCTTCGTACTGGGTTGGGTTTTCTTCCTAAGGTTGTTTCAGATCGTAACATTAATCACAAGATTGTGGTTCCTTCTTTGTGTCCTAATCCTTCTTTGAAAGAGCGGTTGCTTCATAACTTGGATGTGGTTCGGGTCTTGAAGTTCTATCTCCAGGCTACGACGGAGTTTACAGACTTCTTCTTTGTTTGTTGTCTATTCTGGGAAGAGTAAGGTGCAGAAAGCCTCGTCCACCTCCTTGTCATTTTGGTTGAGGAGCATTATTCGCTTAGCTTATGAGACAGCGGGACATAAACCTCCTCAGAGGAATAAGGCTCATTCAACTAGAGCTGTGACTTCCTCTTGGGCCTTCAAGAATGAGGCCTGTATGGAGCAGATTTGTAGGGCGGCTACCTGGTCCTCCGTATATACCTTTTCAAAATATTACAAGTTTGCCGTTTTTGCTTCAGCTTTTGGGAGAAAAGTTTTGCAGGCTGTGGTGCCCTCAGAATAGGGTCCGCCTCTCTTTTTACCCTCCCTTTTTCATTCCCTGTCCTCTAGAGCTTGGGTATATGTTTCCCACAAGTAGGGAATGAAGCCATGGACTCTCCTCATACAGAAGGAAAGGAAATTATCTGGTAAGCATGATTTGTTTTTACATAAAGGTTTGATTTTTAGAATAATTATTTTTCCAATTATATCAGAAAATTACTATTCATACCATTAGAAATACATAGATAATTATGAAATTATTGTGAGGTGCACTATCTTCAATTTAATAGGTTAAACATTGCTATTTGAGCAATTTTTCAGCTGTATTTTATTAGAAGAAGAAAATGATCTTTGCCTTAAAGGGACACTAAACCCAATTTCTCCAACATAGATGTGTCCGGTCCACGGCGTCATCCTTACTTGTGGGATATTCTCTTCCCCAACAGGAAATGGCAAAGAGCCCAGCAAAGCTGGTCACATGATCCCTCCTAGGCTCCGCCTACCCCAGTCATTCTTTTTGCCGTTGCACAGGCAACATCTCCACGGAGATGGCTAAGAGTTTTTTGGTGTTTAAATGTAGTTTTTATTCTTCAATCAAGAGTTTGTTATTTTAAAATAGTGCTGGTATGTACTATTTACTCTGAAACAGAAAAGAGATGAAGATTTCTGGTTGTAAGAGGAAAATGATTTTAGCAACCGTTACTAAAATCGATGGCTGTTTCCACACAGGACTGTTGAGATGAATTAACTTCAGTTGGGGGAAACAGTGGGCAGACTTTTGCTGCTTGAGGTATGACACATTTCTAACAAGACTTGGTAATGCTGGAAGCTGTCATTTTCCCTATGGGAACCGGTAAGCCATTTTCTTAGTTTAGTATAAGAATAAAGGGCTTCACAAGGGCTTTAAAGACTGGTAGACATTTTTCTGGGCTAAAACGATTACTTTATAAGTATATTTAGTGGATTATAACTATAAATAGTTCTTTTAATCTTGGGGATGTATTAAAAAAAAACGGCAGGCACTGTATTGGACACCTTTTTCACTGGGGGCCTTTTCTAGTCATAGGCAGAGCCTCATTTTCGCGCCACTAATGCGCAGTTGTTTTTGGAAAGCAAGGCATGCAGATGCATGTGTGAGGAGCTAAGAACCACTGAAAAAGCTTATTGAAGGCGTCATTTGGTATCGTATTCCCCTCTGGGCTTGGTTGGGTCTCAGCAAAGCAGATACCAGGGACTGTATAGGGGTTAAATGTAAAAACGGCTCCGGTTCCGTTATTTTAAGAGTTAAAGCTTTCAAATTTGGTGTGCAATACTTTTAAGGCTTTAAGACACTGTGGTGAAATTTTGGTGAATTTTGAACAATTCCTTCATACTTTTTCACATATTCAGTAATAAAGTGTGTTCAGTTTAAAATTTAAAGTGACAGTAACGGTTTTATTTTAAAACGTTTTTTGTGCTTTGTTATCAAGTTTATGCCTGTTAACATGTCTGAACCATCAGATAGACGATGTTCTGTATGTTTGGAAGCCAAGGTTCCTCCCCATTTAAATATATGTGATGAATGTGACATAAATCAAAGTAGGGACAATGATGCCACTGATAATGATGTTGCCCAAGATAATTCCTCAAGCGAGGGGAGTAAGCATGGTACTGCATCATCCCCTTCTGTGTCTACACCAGTCTTGCCCACACAAGAGGCCCCTAGTACATCTAGTGCGCCAATCCTTCTTACTATGCAACAATTAACGGCTGTAATGGATAATTCTATTAAAAACATTTTGTCCAAAATGCCCACTTATCAGAGAAAGCGCGATTGCTCTGTTTTAGATACTGAAGAGCATGAGGACGCTGATGATAATGGTTCTGACATACCCTCACACCAATCTGAAGGGGCCAGGAGGGAGGTTTTGTCTGAGGGAGAAATTTCAGATTCAGGAAAAATTTCTCAACAAGCTGAACCTGATGTTATTACTTTTAAATTTAAATTAGAACATCTCCGCGCTCTGCTTAAGGAGGTGTTATCTACTCTGGATGATTGTGACAATTTGGTCATTCCAGAGAAATTATGTAAGATGGACAAGTTCCTAGAGGTCCCGGTGCCCCCCGATGCTTTTCCTATACCCAAGCGGGTGGCGGACATTATAAATAAGGAGTGGGAAAGGCCCGGCATACCTTTTGTTCCTCCCCCTATATTTAAGAAATTATTTCCTATGGTCGACCCCAGAAAGGACTTATGGCAGACAGTCCCCAAGGTCGAGGGGGCGGTTTCTACTCTAAACAAACGCACTACTATCCCTATAGAAGATAGTTGTGCCTTCAAAGATCCTATGGATAAAAAATTAGAGGGTTTGCTTAAAAAGATGTTTGTTCAGCAAGGTTACCTTCTACAACCAATTTCATGCATTGTTCCTGTCACTACAGCAGCGTGTTTCTGGTTCGAAGAACTAGAAAAGTCGCTCAATAAAGAATCTTCGTATGAGGAGGTTATGGACAGAGTTCAAGCACTTAAATTGGCTAACTCTTTTATCTTAGACGCCACTTTGCAATTAGCTAGATTAGCGGCGAAAAATTCAGGTTTTGCTATTGTGGCGCGCAGAGCGCTTTGGCTAAAGTCTTGGTCAGCGGATGTGTCCTCCAAGAACAAATTGCTTAACATCCCTTTCAAGGGTAAAACGCTGTTTGGCCCTGACTTGAAAGAGATTATTTCAGACATCACTGGGGGAAAGGGCCACGCCCTTCCTCAGGATAGGTCTTTTAAGGCTAAAAATAAGCCAAATTTTCGTCCCTTTCGCAGAAACAGACCAGCCTCAAATTCTACACCCTCTAAACAAGAGGGTAATAGTTCTCAAACCAAACCAGCCTGGAGACCGATGCAAGGCTGGAACAAGGGTAAGCAGGCCAAGAAACCTGCCACTGCTACTAAAACAGCATGAAGTGTTGGCCCCCGATCCGGGACCGGATCTGGTGGGGGGCAGACTCTCTCTCTTTGCTCAGGCTTGGGCAAGAGATGTTCAGGATCCTTGGGCGCTAGAAATAGTTTCTCAAGGTTATCTCCTGGAATTCAAGGAACTACCCCCAAGGGGGAGGTTCCACAGGTCTCAATTGTCTTCAAACCAAATAAAAAGACAGGCATTCTTACATTGTGTAGAAGACCTGTTAAGAATGGGAGTGATTCATCCTGTTCCATTAGGAGAACAAGGGATGGGGTTTTACTCCAATCTGTTCATAGTTCCCAAAAAAGAAGGAACATTCAGACCGATTTTAGATCTCAAGATTCTAAACAAATTTCTCAGGGTTCCATCGTTCAAAATGGAAACCATTCGAACAATTCTTCCTACCATCCAGGAAGGTCAATTCATGACCACGGTGGATTTAAAGGATGCGTATCTACATATTCCTATCCACAAGGAACATCATCGGTTCCTAAGGTTCGCCTTTCTGGACAAGCATTACCAGTTTGTGGCACTTCCATTCGGATTAGCCACTGCTCCAAGGATTTTCACAAAGGTACTAGGGTCCCTTCTAGCGGTGCTAAGACCAAGGGGCATTGCAGTAGTACCTTACTTGGACGACATACTGATTCAAGCGTCGTCTCTGTCAAAAGCAAAGGCTCATACGGACATTGTCCTAGCCTTTCTCAGATCTCACGGGTGGAAAGTGAACATAGAAAAAAGTTCTCTGTCCCCGTCAACAAGAGTTCCCTTCTTGGGAACAATAATAGACTCCTTAGAAATGAAGATTTTTCTGACAGAGGCCAGAAAATCAAAACTTCTATGCTCTTGTCAAGTACTTCATTCTCTTCTTCCTTCCATAGCGCAGTGCATGGAAGTAATAGGTTTGATGGTTGCGGCAATGGACATAGTTCCTTTTGCACGAATTCATCTAAGACCATTACAACTGTGCATGCTCAGACAGTGGAATGGGGATTATACAGTCTTGTCTCCGACGATCCAAGTAGATTAAAGAACCAGAGATTCACTCCGTTGGTGGCTGAACCTGGACAACCTGTCATAGGGAATGAGTTTCCGCAGACCAGAGTGGGTCATTGTCACGACCGATGCCAGTCTGGTGGGCTGGGGCGCGGTCTGGGAACCCCTGAAAGCTCAGGGTCTATGGTCTCGGGAAGAATCTCTTCTCCTGATAAACATTCTGGAACTGAGAGCGATATTCAATGCTCTCAAAGCTTGGCCTCAACTAGCAAAGGCCAAATTCATAAGATTTCAATCAGACAACATGACGACTGTTGCATATATCAACCATCAGGGGGGAACAAGGAGTTCCCTGGCGATGGAGGAAGTGTCCAAAATAATTCAATGGGCGGAGAATCACTCCTGCCACTTGTCTGCAATCCACATCCCAGGAGTGGAAAATTGGGAAGCGGATTTTCTGAGTCAGACTTTCCATCCGGGGGAGTGGGAACTCCATCCGGAAATCTTTGCCCAAATAACTCAATTATGGGGCATTCCAGACATGGACCTGATGGCGTCTCGTCAGAACTTCAAGGTTCCTTGCTACGGGTCCAGATCCAGGGATCCCAAGGCGACTCTAGTAGATGCACTGATAGCGCCTTGGACCTTCAACCTAGCTTATGTATTCCCACCGTTTCCTCTCATTCCCAGGCTGGTAGCCAGGATCAATCAGGAGAGGGCTTCGGTGATCTTGATAGCTCCTGCGTGGCCACGCAGAACTTGGTATGCAGACCTGGTGAATATGTCATCGGCTCCACCATGGAAGCTACCTTTGAGACAGGACCTTCTTGTTCAAGGTCCATTCGAACATCCGAATCTGGCTTCACTCCAACTGACTGCTTGGAGATTGAACGCTTGATTTTATCAAAGCGTGGGTTTTCAGATTCTGTCATTGATACTCTTGTCCAGGCTAGAAAGCCTGTAACTAGGAAAATTTACCATAAAATATGGAAAAAATATATCTGTTGGTGTGAATCTAAAGGATTCCCATGGAACAAGATAAAAATTCCTAAGATTCTATCCTTTCTACAAGAGGGTTTGGAGAAAGGATTATCTGCAAGTTCTTTGAAGGGACAGATTTCTGCTTTATATGTTTTACTTCACAAAAAGCTGGCGGCTGTGCCAGATGTTCAAGCTTTTGTTCAGGCTCTGGTTAGAATCAAGCCTGTTTACAAACCTTTGACTCCTCCTTGGAGTCTCAATTTAGTTCTTTCAGTTCTTCAAGGGGTTCCGTTTGAACCCTTACATTCCGTAGATATTAAGTTACTATCTTGGAAAGTTTTGTTTTTGGTTGCAATTTCTTCTGCTAGAAGAGTTTCAGAGTTATCTGCTCTGCAGTGTTCTCCTCCTTATCTGGTGTTCCATGCAGATAAGGTGGTTTTGCGTACTAAACCTGGTTTTCTTCCGAAAGTTGTTTCTAACAAAAACATTAACCAGGAGATAGTTGTGCCTTCTTTGTGTCCGAATCCAGTTTCAAAGAAGGAACGTTTGTTACACAATTTGGATGTAGTTCGGGCTCTAAAATTCTATTTAGAGGCTACAAAGGACTTCAGACAAACATCTTCTTTGTTTGTTGTTTATTCTGGTAAAAGGAGAGGTCAAAAAGCAACTTCTACCTCTCTCTCTTTTTGGCTTAAAAGCATCATCCGATTGGCTTATGAGACTGCCGGACGGCAGCCTCCTGAAAGAATCACAGCTCACTCCACTAGGGCTGTGGCTTCCACATGGGCCTTCAAGAACGAGGCTTCTGTTGATCAGATATGTAAGGCAGCGACTTGGTCTTCACTGCACACTTTTACCAAATTTTACAAATTTGATACTTTTGCTTCTTCTGAGGCTATTTTTGGGAGAAAGGTTTTGCAAGCCGTGGTGCCTTCCATCTAGGTGACCTGATTTGCTCCCTCCCATCATCCGTGTCCTAAAGCTTTGGTATTGGTTCCCACAAGTAAGGATGACGCCGTGGACCGGACACACCTATGTTGGAGAAAACAGAATTTATGCTTACCTGATAAATTACTTTCTCCAACGGTGTGTCCGGTCCACGGCCCGCCCTGGTTTTTTTAATCAGGTCTGATGAATTATTTTCTCTAACTACAGTCACCACGGTATCATATGATTTCTCCTATGCATATTCCTCCTTTACGTCGGTCGAATGACTTGGGTAGGCGGAGCCTAGGAGGGATCATGTGACCAGCTTTGCTGGGCTCTTTGCCATTTCCTGTTGGGGAAGAGAATATCCCACAAGTAAGGATGACGCCGTGGACCGGACACACCGTTGGAGAAAGTAATTTATCAGGTAAGCATAAATTCTGTTTTTTTTCTTTCAATAAAGGTAAATTTAAGCCTCCAATAAACAAGCGCTATCCATAGTGCTGAACATAAAATGGGCTGGCTGCTAAGATTTACATTCCTGATTTTAAAATAAAGATAGCAAGAGAAAGAAGACAAATTGACAATAGCAGTAAATTAAAAAGTTGCTTAAAATATCAGGCTCTATCTGAATCATAAAAGAAAAAAATTGGGTTCAGTGTCCCTTTAATAATAATTTAAATTGTTTTATTTAAGTGAAGAAAAATAGTCAATACCTTAATAACTATTTTAAATACTTTTATTTTAAATAAAAAAAAAATAACATTATAGGTTTTGCTTTCATTTGTACTGCTTGCCCCTCCCTCCTCACTCTTAGCTCCTTGTGCAGATCTATTCCACTCTAAACAATCTACTATTCAGTGAGCATCTTGAAACTTGTGGGTTGATTATGTGTACATAGATTTGTAGGGGAACAATGGGATTAAAGTCTATTTCTTAACTCTGTATGTTTATTTTTGTTTTTAACATTTTTGTTTTTTTTGTTTTTGTTTTTTTTGTTTTTGTTTTTATTTTTATTGAGGTTAGAATAGTTTATACACAACAGTCTCATCAACCAAAATACAGATCACAACATAGGTTATACTGACATGACATGACAGTCCGGGCACCTCATTTTTCTGTACATTTAATAGTTTTGCAATGTCCCCAGACAGACGGGTCCAATCAAGGGACCAAAAACTGAATAAAGCCTTAGAGGACATGTTATCAGAGAAAATAGTAGAAAATAGGACTTCAGTGTATATGTATTAGAAACGGGCTGAGGACTAGACATATGTTATCAACATAAGGGCAATATCAGATATGGTCAGTAGATAAAAGTGAGGTCTCAGAACGGTCCTCAGTAATTATAAGCTTACTTATATATTAACACCGAACAATGATAGAATTACAAACAGTGATAAACTATTATCTTGGATAATCTTCAGGGAACTAGGAAATCCTAACCACAGTTAAATTTCCTATATTGTAACCCCGGGAGCCTTTATATATGAATACAGGGGAAATCTTAGTCATGGCTCTACGGGTTGGGCAGAGACTCCTTAACTCTGCCAAAAAGAAGTGCAGGGGAGGGAAGTTCCTCCCTAACCGCACAGATTTGGTGGGGGGGGGGCGGAGGATAAGCCAGAAATAGTATATTTTGTCTTTGCTAACTTACATACCTAACAATTAAGTCCACCCTATGCTTGATATGAGATTAATAAGGAAAGTCTATATATATATATATATAGCCATTTCTCAAAGGTTCACAAGAGAAATTATATTCTTATAGGCATTAATTATTATTAACTATAAGATAAGTGTATAACCTGAACATAACTTAACAAAACAAAATAGCAAAATGCCAGTACTGTTATCATCTGGATCAGGGCATTTTGATGGGGATCATGTTTTCTAAGTGCATGGCAGAGTTATAACGGTAGTCAGAAAGAGCAACCTACTAGTAATATATAGCAGTAGTACTGGAGAGATCTATTAATCTATGTGGAGTTGGGGCCATAATACACATCAACAGTGAAGTGGTGTGCCCGGTGACCCCCCCGCCCCCATCATACCATATCAGAGATCTGGTCCAAGGACTGCAGCATAGGAAAAATAAGATCTCACCCCTCCTGTAGCATGCCATAGTTATTTCTAATACCCCCAGATCTAGAGCAATAATACAGATGAATACATTGTTACATAAAGATGTCTGTCAGGCATATGGCCTAAGATACGCAGCTGACTAGGAAGCATACCTAATAGAGTTACAAATATAGGGTCTGGTTAATTACAGGGCTTGTGTTATCATGAGATCAGTGCACAAAAATAAGAGGAAACACATCTATCTAATAACTAAGTAACGCAGTATAGCATAGTAGGTGTATAGAAGCTGCACTGGCTTTCAGTCAGACCTCCCTGTTTATATGCATATCCATTCTTTTTGCAGAGCAGACCTATACACCAGGCAGTAAGAATATAGTCATATACAGGAATTGACATTAGGGTACAAGATATTATGGAGCCCTATATAGGCATCAACTTCTTTAGGTGGTTGAAGTACATATAATATAACTCACAAGAGGATTTAATTGCAAAGTCCACACATTGTCAGACAAAAATCTTCATGAGTGCAGATGTCTCAGTTACGAATACTAGGGAGTAATTCAATAACTCCAAACTTCCAGCTCAGCCAGGAGCGTATAAGGACCTTGCTGCATACTACCACCCCTGGCTTTCGCTGCCCCAGCAAACTGTCACCCAACTCCAACTTTCATGCAGGCGCGGCCAGATTCTCCAGGGCCCAGAAAAGCCCCCGTGTCCGTGTTAGAATAGTTGCACTGCATGTCCAGGCTGTGTAAAAGGAGTGCCCACCTGACAGAATAATGAGCCTTGGAATTTGCAAGCTCCTGATCGGACCGGGCCATGACTTTTTCCCCAAGCATCGCAGGGACCTCATCTGCATTGTACCCCACCTCCACTTCCTCCCGTAGGTTCACGGAGCTCTCAACCAGCTCCCGATCTTCAGCCGCAGTTCCCGGAACAGAGGGACATGGTGAGTGGCTGTTGCTTACATTAGCTGGGGCGGGCTCTCGAGGGTAGATTGGCTCCGGTATAGAGTACTCGATGGTGTTCCCCTGATCCACAATCATGTGCTTAGATGGAGCCACAACCGCTCCCCCATATGGCTCAGCTCTTTCTTCCTCTACATCTCGGCGTGTGATCAGTGAAAAGAGCCGGTCCAGCCTACTATGAATGTAGCGCTCATACTCCTCAAAGAGGGCTAAGATAGCTGCGCGGGAGCCCTCCATGTTGCGCTGCCCCGTAGCTAGGCCCCAGTAAGTCTCCCTGATCGTGTACTGTGAGTATAGCTCCCGGGTCTTCTTCAAATCTTCACCTCAGGCTCTTAGAGAGCGATTCAGAGTCAATCTGTCACTTTATATGGGCTAGCTGGTCCAAAATAACTGTTGAAAACCACACTTAAGCCAGGAGCCTCAGCTATGTGCGTCCAGAGACTTTGGCGGCTTGCTCCGCCCCCTCCCTTTTTAACATTTTTGCTGCGATGAAGAGGCATGCTATTATTTTCCAATGGCATGGAGAGTCCACAAATCCATTTTAATTACAAGTGCTTATTAAACTCCTGGCCACCAGGAAGAGACAAAGAACAACCCAGCAGAGCTGTTAAATATCACTCCCATTTCCCATAAACCCCAGTCATTCTTTGCCTTTACATCCGGGAGGATGTGCGAAGATGGTGTCTGAAGAAAATCAAGTATTTAATCCTTTAATGGGTAGTTTCCCTGCAAGCAAGGATTGGGGCAATGCTGTGTCCATGTAATACTCTTTAGTAAGAGTAATGGTGGCTATTATTAGGCTAATCCCTCTATAGAAAACCAGGGTTGGTTACTCTGTTTTTCTTGTATCTTCAGGAACCTGTCAGCGGTCGGATGAGGCTGACAGACCTGGTTGTGCTGTGACTGCTCCACAGCAAAGTCCTTTTTTTATATATATTTCACAGAAGGACTGGGACATTCAGGGACCTAGTGGGATCTGTTACCTTCAGAAGGGGTTAGTATTTCAGATATATATATATATATATATATATATATATATATATATATATATATATATATATATATATATATATATATATATATATATATATATATATATATATATATATATATAATTTATTGCCGGGCTTTTCTACACATTGCCAAGGCTGCATGGTGTGTGGGAATGGGGTGTCATGGTGACATTATTTCTCCCACTTTATATCCCTGTACAGTCCATATTTAAAGGGCCATAATACCTAAATGTTTAAACACTTGAAAGTGATGCAGCATAGCTGTAAAAAGCTGATTAGAAAATATCACTTGAACATCTCTATGTAAAAAAGAAAGATATTTTACCTCAAAAGTTCCTCAGTAGCCACCTCCCATTGTAAAGGATTTCTAAGCAGCATTTTAGTGTGTTTGTCCTGGGACATCTGAAGGGACTAGCATCGTGCACTCTCATATTATTTCACCAATTAGGTAAAGGAAGCTTACTATGAAATCTCATGAGAGTTAAGTCAAATCTCATGAGATCACAGTAAGAGTTCATGACCTCAGCACTGCTGATGCTGATTGGCTGCTGTTCATTTCTTCATTTTTTTTATTTTTTTTACCTGCAGCTGGGAGCAGCTGAGTATAACTTTTTACACAGAACTTACTCTGCTGAGCTGAGGAAATTGTGAGGTAAAATATCTTCCTCTTTTACATAGAGATGCTCAGGTGATATTTTCCTGTCAGCTTTTTACAGTTATACTGCATCAGTTTCAAGTGATTTAGCATATGAGTATTATGTCCCTTTAAGTATTTTTGGAATGCTATCTGTGTGGGGGCCCAGTATTTATTTGTGGCGCAGTTAATGTGAGTGCCTGCTATTATAGCCAGTTACTGCCTATTAGGTTTTCCCCTCTTTAGCTAGCAAGAGTTTAGTGCCGCTAAGAGTTAGTCTTTGTGTAAATTGTGTTTGCACATATCTATTCATATTTCTTTTTTTCTAAGGGGAACCACCAATGTGGGTGGAGGCATTAGAACCGCTCTGTTGGTTTACGGTGGCCAGTATCTGAAGGAGGAATACTTTTATTGGATATTATGGGCGCTTGCTGTTTAAGAGCAGTTAGTATTGTGCTCTACCCAGCCTTCAAATGTTTTTTTCTTTTAACGCTTTATACTGTGTGAGATCCGTAGGCTGTGAATAGGTCTATGCTGCCTTTCCTCAGGTTGGTGCCACTGGGGAGATTGACTTCATATTTCAGTTTTCTCAGTGATTCAGCGCTAAGGTTATGACTGTTGCCAGGATGTTAATCTTTTCACTGAGGGATCTCAAGTTTTTCTGTCTGGATATAGCGACACTCGCTAGTTTTGAGTTGTACCTTTTATGTGTATCCCCTTATTTCTTACAGAGTTTTTTTTTTTTTTTTTAAAGGGACAGAATTGTAGTAGAACCTGTACATAAGGTGCAGGTAAAAGGTTAAAATTTATTGTGCTTCTCCGGTTCTGGCGGGGTTAAGATGGCCCCCAGAGTTTTTTTTGGCGCAAATCCTTCCTATGTAATGTCCGCGGAAGGAGTCTAACTTTTATGTGCCCTATTTTTCCCACTGTGCCAGCGTGTCACACTCTCGGTGCAGCGCTTTATCGGCTCCTCCTTCTTGAAGATGTATTTTCCAACAAGCAATCTGACGATCCTTTCTTTAAGGGTTATGGATAGTAGCCCTTCCGTTCATCTGAACCTCAAATCCTTATGTCGGCTCTAAGAGCGCTTCTGGCAGTGGCCAGATCTGAGGGTATTGTGGTGGTTTCTTACCTGGACAATATATGGTTCAGGCCCCATCTTTTCTTTTACTTTAGCTAGAGCCCATAGGGAATTTCTGGTGTGTGTTTTCTCCATTCTCGCATGTGTAAGAGGAATCTGGGAAGGAGTTCCTTGGTGCCAGACACCATGGTTTTGCCTTTTTGGGGACGATCATATTCTCTATCTCCATGAAGATTTGCTTATCGGAAGCCAGAAGGTTCAAACTTCTTGCAACCTGTCTTTCTCTTCAGTTTTATGTCTGCCTATTGGTGGCTTCCATGGATATTTTTTGTTTGATTGCTTCCATCTGAGTCTTTTTCAGTTATGCTTGCTCTGTCAATGGAACGGGGACCTCTCTCAGAGGACATTAGACATCCGGATTAGAGAGTCTTTGCCCTGGTGGCTCTCTCAGGACGATCTGTCAGGCTTCATGACGCCTTCTTGGGAGATTGTGACCTCGGACGCCAGCCTTTCGGGCTGAGGAGCAGTTCCTTTGGAACTCAGGATATTTGGACTCAGAAGGAGTCTACCCACCCTTTAAATATCCTAGAGTTGAGAGCAGTCTTCTATGCTAGAAGTTCCTTAGCTAGGAAGGAGGTGAATCGCATTCTTCGGCGAGCAGAGCCTCAATATTGTCTCTCTACTGTTGTCCACCTCCCTGGGGTGGTTTGCTGGAAATCAAATTATCTCTGCAGACAGATTTTTCTTCCAGGTGAGTGAGTGAGTCCTTCATCCGGAAGTATTCCCCATGATAACCTTTAGATGGGGAGTTCCGGAGTTGGATCTAAGGGCGTCTCGTCTATCCGCAAAGCATTCAGAATACGGATCAAGATCAAGGGATCCGCAAGCAGCTCTGGGGTTCCATGGGTCTAATTTACCTGTTTCCTTTATACTGTATATAAATTAAGCCACCCTACATTTGAGTTATTTTAACAAACAAGTAACTGCTTTTAATATTAATTATTCAGATAGAACCTACAATTTTAAACAACTTTCCAATTTTCTTCTATTATCAAATTTTATTTGTTTTCTTGTTACCTTTTTGCTTTTCAACAAAGGATAAGTTCATGAGTGTGCACATATCTTCAGCACTATGGGCTTGATTTATCAAGCAGTGGTGGACAGGGGCGTACATATGCGCCCCTGTCTGCCGCAGCTTGCCTCTAGCAGGCTCAGTCCTGAACTTATCCTTTGTTGAAAAGCAGAAATTCCGCTGCCGGAATTCAGCATTGCAAAAGAGCGCTATTTTACGCTCTTGTGCTACGCCACCTCCTGCCCGCGCACAGCCATTCACGCACGGGCAGCAGCAGTCAATCTCCGCGGTCGGACGAGACCGGGGAGATTAAAATTCCACCCAAGAGGTGGAGTAGAGGTTAGGGAAGCAGCGGTCTGATGACTGCTGCTTGATTGCAGTCGTAGGGGGGCGAAGGCAGGGGAAACCTTTGATAAATTGACCACCATAATTTGGCAGCAGTTTTGCAAGTGTTATACATTAGCAAGTGCACTAGATGGCAGCACTATTTCTTGTCATGTAATGCTCCAGACAGATATCTCTTCAACAAAGCAAACTGTATAATATAAATAAATTGGAAACCAATGTTGGGTTTCATGTCCCTTTAAGTATTGTGACAGTTATCATTTCCTTTATAGAACAGGATGTCTTTTGGAACAGAATGTGCAGCAGGACCAGCCCTGCTCTTTGGGTAAGTTTAATGTTAATGCCTTCATAACTGTTAGCGCTACTGATCTATCTGTCTTTACTGTAACTGTGCTGTTTGAGAGCAATTGTTTTTTAAGTAGATAACATTTTTTTCTAGTACATTTTAAATTAAAAGTAGTACGCTTGGTGATTAAAGGGATAGAATGGTGAAAATTGAAATGTGCACGGGTGCATTACACTTTTAAATAGAAGTATTTTTGCAGCATACTTCTATTAAAAAAAGTGATTGAATTAAAGGTCATTACTGTTTTTTTGGGGCAGCATACACACATATGATATGAGTGCCCCTTGCACCAACATTAAAACACCGCACCATAGAGAGTCAGCAGCAGCTTGTATGACGCAAACTAAGTCTTCGCTGATGCTATACACGCCAGCTCTATGGGCAGACATGCATTTGAATACTGGTGCACAGGCCCTTACGGCATATGTGCATATGCAGTTTGAAAAACAGTAATAACTTTTAGAAGCATTTTTTGCTAATGGAAATATATTGCAAAAATGCTTTTATTTAAAAGTTAAAAGCACTCATGCACATTTCAGTTTTGACCTATCTATCCCTTTAAGAAAGCATGGGGCATGTCATTCCTTTTTAGAAAGTAGAATATCATGTTTTAAACTATATAATGGCTAATATAGATAAGGTGCTTTTGGTGCTTTGCCATTGTCCAGATGGACGGAATCACATTTGATAGAAAATGTAGCATCTGCTGGTAGTCCTTTGCATGAAAGAGATTATTGGTGAAATATATTTGTAAAGACTTGCAGTGACATACTTTTTTTTAAGTACCACTGAACTATAACCAGTCTATAGAGTGGTGGTGGGCAACTAGCTGGCTGTTCTTGTGGGCCCCTCTTCCTGTCCTCTGGAGTAAGGTATAACCTACTGTTATCTCCAGAACATACATTTGTACTAATTTAAGCCCTAGACCTCTGCACTGACTCTGCATTGCTAATTATGTTGCTTATCATGGAATTTAACGTTTCATTTTGCTTTAGCACAAGTTAAAAACAATTTGTAACCCACTTGAGGAATTAGAAGATATAAGCTGGCCTTTAGTGGGAAATTGACGTCTGTTACTGCTATAGAGGTTGCATCTGATCTCAACTGATTTTTTGTTTCCCTCTTCACTAGGTTTCGCTTCTGATACGCCTTTTACCATTTTTGATGAATCTGCGTCTGAAACTGAGCTAACCAGGTATAGGGGTTCTTTGTTATAGTATACACCTGTAAAAAAAAACTAATATTTTCGTATTTCTATAATACTTGTTAAAGTCTCCACATATTAATGTGACATTTTAGTGGAGAAATATAATTCATAAGAACATGTCATTTTGGACTACTTGCCCTAGAGCATTGTGTTTAACCCCCTCAAATGGGTTAAACATATAAAGTCTTGTTTGGGAACTGCAGGTCAGAGCAGGAAATAGCCAGTGAGCCAATTGACAGCAGCAGGCACACTAGCCAGCCACTCAATTTTGGAAGCTGCCATGCTTGTCTGTCCTGAGCGGGGCTTTTTCTATGTGTTTAACCTCTTTGTGGTGGTGTTATGAACAAGTCATTTTTCCACTACAATATCCCTTGTTCAAACATAGGAAACCCAGTCATCAAGTTGGAGACATGAACTAGAGGTTTTGAAAAAAGAAAAGCATATTATGAACTAGAGGTTGTCTTCCTCTGCATAGTGCAAGAAGAGCGTAAGGCTATGTCACTTCTGCCGTCGATACCCCAGAACAGTTATTAAATATAGATCAGACACCCTCTGCTTACATTAGAGTATATTCTGAAACAGAGTGGGAAACGAGTATATAGGTCACATGCTCAGATAATAACAAAAAGATTGGTTGATTTAAATAAAAAGGAAATAGAATTTTAGATAACCAGTTTTATCTAGATTACCACTACCAATCACTTGTTTATTTAACAGTGAATGTATGACCCTATGCTTTAAAGGCTGTTAAAATGAATCTTAGAGCATTTTAAAACATTTGGGAGGTGTATTGACAAAACATTTTGTAACTGATTTAGGAATATTTATTGTGATATTATAGACAATAAATATTTATAAATATTGCTTCTATATAGTAATAATAATAATATTGACACAAATATTTCTGTGCAGCAGGGCAAACCAATGATACTGGCCAGGGGGGCTGAACTGTTTTGTCACCTAGCATAATTGAGATATATAGATATATAAATCAGTCCAGTTTACAGCTGGAAACATTAGCTAAGTAACCCATATGACTATCATTTAAAGGGAAATGAAACCCAACATTTTCTTCCATGATTCAGATAGAGAATACAGTTTTAAACAGCATTCCAATTTACTTCTATAATCTAATTTTCCTCATTATTTAGGTATTCTTTGTTGAAGAAATAGCAGTACACATGGGTGAGCCAATAACACGAGGCATCTATGTGCGCCACCAACCAGCAGCTACTGAGCAAATTTAAACATGCTTTTAAACAAAGGATATCAAGAGAATTAAGCAAATTTTGATAATAGAAGTTAATTGGAAAGTTGTTTAAAATTGCATGATCTTTCTGAATCATGAAAGAAAATATTTGGGTTTTGTGTACCTTTTAGATTCTATAACTAAAAGAAATATATATCCTTGAAAAAGGTCCACAATTCATCACCAACTACATGATGAATCCATGTGTGAGATTTTTGTGCCTGTATTAGGAAAACCCAAAGCCGTGTTGCATTGTTCAGCTAGAGCAGTCCAGCAGATGTTTCTATGATAATTTTGAGAACAAAATTGTGTGCCCAAAGTTTAACAGATAAAGACTGTAAACATGAATGAGATTTACAGAGGGGACTGTAACTATAGTTTGCGGAGCAGAGTGTCAGGCAGCCTGGCACACACAGCACCCTCATACATTCAACCACATGAATTGCACTCGGATTCACTGTGAAATACTCGCTAATGCAATCAATACATTTGCTGTCACGTGTAGCCATAATTAATTTATTTTCTCATTAACCTCACTTACACTGCTAAGACACACAGGGACACTGTTCAGAAACATTGTCAAACTTAAATTACCTCTAAACTTGATTTGGGCACTAACATACATTAAACAATGTAATTCTCACAATAATGCACCTGAATTGAACAAGCTCACTACCACACATGTAGATTTAATGCTCACACTCATTGCCCTACCCAAACTAACTAGTCTTGGACACAGAGGGTGGAAGAAAAGAAGAGATATTTCTCCAACATTGGTGTGTCCGGTCCACGGCGTCATCCTTACTTGTGGGATATTCTCTTCCCCAACAGGAAATGGCAAAGAGTCCCAGCAAAGCTGGTCACATGATCCCTCCTAGGCTCCGCCCACCCCAGTCATTCTCTTTGCCGTTGCACAGGCAACATCTCCACGGAGATGGTTAAGAGTTTTTTTGGTGTTTAAATGTAGTTTTATTCTTCTATCAAGTGTTTGTTATTTTAAAATAGTGCTGGTATGTACTATTTACTCTGAAACAGAAAAGGCAGTGGAATGGGGATTATACAGACTTGTCTCCGACGATTCAAGTAGATCAAAAGACCAGAGATTCACTCCGTTGGTGGCTGACCCTGGACAATCTGTCACAGGGAATGAGCTTCCGCAGACCAGAGTGGGTCATTGTCACGACCGACGCCAGCCTAGTGGGCTGGGGCGCGGTCTGGGAATCCCTGAAAGCTCAGGGTCTATGGTCTCGGGAAGAGTCTCTTCTCCCGATAAACATTCTGGAACTGAGAGCGATATTCAATGCTCTCAGAGCTTGGCCTCAACTAGCAAAGGCCAAATTCATAAGGTTTCAGTCAGACAACATGACGACCGTTGCATATATCAATCATCAGGGGGGAACAAGGACTTCCCTGGCGATGAAAGAAGTGACCAAGATAATTCAATGGGCGGAGGATCACTCCTGCCACTTGTCTGCGATCCACATCCCAGGAGTGGAAAATTGGGAAGCGGATTTTCTGAGTCGTCAGACATTCCATCCGGGGGAGTGGGAACTCCATCCGGAAATCTTTGCCCAAATAACTCAATTATGGGGCATTCCAGACATGGATCTGATGGCGTCTCGTCAGAACTTCAAGGTTCCTTGCTACGGGTCCAGATCCAGGGATCCCAAGGCGACCCTAGTAGATGCACTAGTAGCACCTTGGACCTTCAACCTAGCTTATGTATTCCCACCGTTTCCTCTCATCCCCAGGCTGGTAGCCAGGATCAATCAGGAGAGGGCCTCGGTGATCTTGATAGCTCCTGCGTGGCCACGCAGGACTTGGTATGCAGACCTGGTGAATATGTCATCGGCTCCACCATGGAAGCTACCTTTGAGACAGGACCTTCTTGTTCAGGGTCCATTCGAACATCCGAATCTGGTTTCCCTCCAACTGACGGCTTGGAGATTGAACGCTTGATTTTATCAAAGCGTGGGTTTTCAGATTCTGTAATAGATACTCTGATTCAGGCTAGAAAGCCTGTAACTAGAAAAATTTACCATAAAATATGGAAAAAATATATCTGTTGGTGTGAATCTAAAGGATTCCCATGGAACAAGATAAAAATTCCTAAGATTCTATCCTTTCTACAAGAAGGTTTGGAGAAAGGATTATCTGCAAGTTCTCTGAAGGGACAGATCTCTGCTTTATCTGTTTTACTTCACAAAAGACTGGCAGCTGTGCCAGATGTTCAAGCATTTGTTCAGGCTCTGGTTAGGATCAAGCCTGTTTACAGACCTTTGACTCCTCCCTGGAGTCTAAATCTAGTTCTTTCAGTTCTTCAAGGGGTTCCGTTTGAACCCTTACATTCCGTAGATATTAAGTTATTATCTTGGAAAGTTTTGTTTTCGGTTGCAATTTCTTCTGCTAGAAGAGTTTCAGAGTTATCTGCTCTGCAGTGTTCTCTGCCCTATCTGGTGTTCCATGCAGATAAGGTGGTTTTGCGTACTAAGCCTGGTTTTCTTCCGAAAGTTGTTTCCAACAAAAATATTAACCAGGAGATAGTTGTACCTTCTTTGTGTCCGAATCCAGTTTCAAAGAAGGAACGTTTGTTACACAATTTGGACGTAGTCCATGCTCTAAAATTCTATTTAGAGGCTACTAAAGATTTCAGACAAACATCTTCCTTGTTTGTTGTTTATTCTGGTAAAAGGAGAGGTCAAAAAGCGACTTCTACCTCTCTTTCCTTTTGGCTTAAAAGCATTATCCGATTGGCTTATGAGACTGCCGGACGGCAGCCTCCTGAAAGAATCACAGCTCACTCCACTAGGGCTGTGGCTTCCACATGGGCCTTCAAGAACGAGGCTTCTGTTGACCAGATATGTAAGGCAGCGACTTGGTCTTCACTGCACACTTTTGCCAAATTTTACAAATTTGATACTTTTGCTTCTTCGGAGGCTATTTTTGGGAGAAAGGTTTTGCAAGCCGTGGTGCCTTCCATTTAGGTGACCTGATTTGCTCCCTCCCTTCATCCGTGTCCTAAAGCTTTGGTATTGGTTCCCACAAGTAAGGATGACGCCGTGGACCGGACACACCTATGTTGGAGAAAACAGAATTTATGCTTACCTGATAAATTACTTTCTCCAACGGTGTGTCCGGTCCACGGCCCGCCCTGGTTTTTTAATCAGGTCTGATGAATTATTTTCTCTAACTACAGTCACCACGGTATCATATGGTTTCTCCTATATATATTTCCTCCTGTCCGTCGGTCGAATGACTGGGGTGGGCGGAGCCTAGGAGGGATCATGTGACCAGCTTTGCTGGGACTCTTTGCCATTTCCTGTTGGGGAAGAGAATATCCCACAAGTAAGGATGACGCCGTGGACCGGACACACCGTTGGAGAAAGTAATTTATCAGGTAAGCATAAATTCTGTTTTTTCCCTACTCTCCAGCTTTGTGGGTCGTTTTTGCCTTTGTATATTTTTCCCAGCTGCAATGTGTGTGGAACCTCACAGGAGGAGACTAGCCTTATGAAAGGGTGCAAGAACACATGCAGTATTCTAGCTACATAACCTAGGGTTGTGTAAAGAGGCATGGTTAAGTAGGTGGGACACAAAGGGTTGAACACTGCTAATTTGTGACTAGGTAATATGTCTGTTAAAAATAAGTTCAGAGCTTGGCTATGCTGTGAAGTGAACAGAATTATAACTTTGTTTTACATAATAGAAAAGACAGTAGTTTGAGATTCAGTGTGTGCTGACATATTTCTTTTCTAAGACATGGAGAGTCCACGATGACATTCCAATTACTAGTGAGATATTCAACTACTGGACAGCAGGAAGCAAAGAGCACCTCAGCAAAGCTGTTACGTGTAACTTCCCTTACCCATAATCCCCAGTCATTCTCTTTGCCTCTGTCAATGGAGGATGTGCGAAGTTGGTGTCTGAAGATATGTCTTTTATGGGTACTTTTCCCTGCAAGCAAGGATTGGGGTCTAGCTGTGTCCATGTCAATCTCTTTAGTAAGAGTAGATGTGGCTTTTAAGCAGTTAAAAGGCGGTGAGGTAGTCTTTGCTTTACTTTTAACACTTTGCTACCCCTTTGAAAAAATCCAGCGTTGGTTACTCTGTTCTTTATTTCTCTTACATGGTGTATCCAGTCCACGGATTCATCCTTACTTGTGGGATATTCTCATTCCCTACAGGAAGTGCAAAGAGAGCACACAGCAGAGCTGTCCATATAGCTCCCCCTCAGGCTCCGCCCCCCCCAGTCATTCTCTTTGCCGCTCTAACAAGTAGCATCTCCACGGGAGTGTAAAGGGAATGTGGTGTTAGTTTGTAGTTTTTTATTTCTTCAATCAAAAGTTTATTTTAAAATAGTACCGGTTTGTACTATTTACTCTGAGGCAGAAAATGATGAAGATTTCTGCTGAGAGGAAAATGATTTTAGCACCTTGTAACTAAAATCCATTGCTGTTCCCACGCAGGACTGTTGAGTACCGGAAAACTTCAGTTGGGGGGAACAGTTTGCAGGCTTAACTGTTTTAAGGTATGTTTCAGTCATTTTTTCTAGTCAAGACTTAGTAATGCTAGAAGACTGACAAGAATCCCCATGTGGGAAAGGTAAGCCATATTCTGAGACTTAGTATAGAAGGAAGGCTTATTTGTAAGGGCTCAAAACACTGGTGGACACTGTTAAGGGGCAATCGATTATTTTTTTACAAAAATCTGATATTTATACAAGTTTATATTACATTTGAAACACTTTTTATGGGGTTTATTCCGCATGGCTTATATTTAGACACCTATTTTGGCTTGGGTAGGTCCCACAACTCCAGAGTGAAGATGGAGGGGGCCTGAATTTCGCGCCTCAGTTGCGCAGTTGATTTTACAAACAGCTTCATGCAGATCCATGTGAAGGGTCCAAAGATTACTTAAGGACTTCAGAGAGGATTATTTTCGATCAAAACTAATCCCCAAGGAAGGTAGGACCACAGCAAAAGCTGTGACATGGTTAATTTGCTCCGGTTTGGGCAGTAGGGGGTTAATTGACTTGAAATTTACTGTGCAATCATTTCAAAGCATTAGGATCATATGGTGAAAATTTCATAAAGATTGGATGATTTTTGGAGGTTTAGTAAAAAAGTGTGCGCTTTTTATTATTTAAAGGCACAGTACCGTTTTTTCAAAAATTGTATTTTACTGTATTTGAGTGCTGTCTAAGTCTGTTTAACATGTCTTCGCCTACAGATAGACCTTGTTCTATGAGTTTAATAGCCATGCCGGTACCCCCTTTTACATTTGTGTTTAAAGTGTGCTAAGGTATCTAAACATTTTAAAGACCATGCAGTGACACTTAAAAATGTAGCCCAAGATGATTCTTTAACCGAAGGTAACGAGGATAGTCCTCCTTCCTCTCCCCATGTGTCGACACCAGTTACGCCCGCACAAGCGATGCCTAGTACCTCTAGCGCATTGGCCCCTATTACATTACAACAATTAGCAGCAGTCATGGATAATTCCCTTGCGGCATTTCTATCCAAACTGCCAGTTTTTACTAAAAAACGTGATAGCTCAGTTTTAAGAACAGAGGATGTGCAATCAGAAGTGTTGGATGATTTATCTGTTGTACCCTCACAACCCTCTGACGTGGCGGTGAGGAATGTACTGTCTGAGGGAGAATTTCTGACGCAGGTAAAATTTCTCAGCGGGCAGAATCAGATTCCTTAGCGTTTAAATTTAAGCTGGAACACCTCCGCGTACTGCTTAAGGAGGTTTTAGCTACGCTAGATGATTGTGACCCCATGGTGGTCCCAGAAAAATTGTGTAAAATGGACAAGTTTCTAGAAGTCCCTGTATACACTGATGCGTTTCCGATCCCGAAGAGGGTGGCGGATATATGTGACTAGGTAATGGGAGAGACCAGGCGTACCTCTTGTTCCCCCCCCATCTTTAAGAAAATGTACCCCATAACTGAACCCAGGCGGGACGCATGGCAGGCGGTCCCTAAGGTAGAGGGAGCAGTTTCAACACTAGCTAAGTGCACAACTATACCAATAGAAGACAGTTGTGTTTTCAAAAATCCTATGGATAAAAAATTAGGTTTACTAAAGAAAATATTTGTTCAACAGGGTTTCATTCTTCAACCAATTGCCTGCATTATTCCTGTAACTACTGCAGTGGCTTTTTGGTTTGAGGCGCTGGAGGAGTCGCTCCAGAGGGAGACTTCATATGACGAAGTCATGGATAGAATTCATGCTCTAAAGCTGGCTAATTCTTTCATCACAGATGCCGCTTTACAATTAGCTAAGTTAGCGGCGAAAAATTCTGTTTTTGCCATTGTGCCGCAAAGAGCGCTTTGGCTCAAATCATGGTCGGCTGACGTGTCGTCCAAGACAAAATTACTTAATTTCTTTCAACTCTGGCCCGAATAGGGTCTTCCCTTGAAAGGAATATTATTTCAGATATCACTGGGGGAAAGGGCCATGCCCTCCCACAAGATAGACCTTTTAAGGCTAAAAAAAAGGCAAATTTTCGCTCCTTTCGCAACTTCAGGAGCGGACCTGCTTCAACCTCTGCAACCGCAAAGCAAGAGGGTAACGCTTCCCAGCCCAAAGCAACATGGAAGCCTTTGCAGGGCTGGAACAAGGGTAAACAGGCCAAGAAGCCTGCTGCTGCTACCAAGACAGCATGAAAGGGTAGCCCCCGATCCGGGACCGGATCTAGTAGGGGGCAGAATTTCTCTTTGCTCAGGCTTGGGCAAGAGATGTTTCAGATCCCTGGGCATTAGAAATCGTTGCTATGGGGTATCTTCTAGAATTCAAGGACTCTCCTCCAAGGGGAAGATTCCACATTCCTCGTTTGTCTTCAGACCAGACAAAGAAACAGGCGTTCTTACGCTGTGTTGAAGATCTTCTAAAGATGGGAGTGATACACCCAGTTCCAATTGCAGATCAAGGACTGGGTTTTTACTCAAGCCTGTTTGTAGTTCCCAAAAAGGAAGGAACTTTCAGGCCAATCCTGGATTTAAAAATTCTAAACAAATTCCTCAGAGTTCCATCATTCAAGATGGAAACCATTCGGACAATCTTACCGATGATCCAGGAAGGTCAATATATGACTACCGTGGATTTAAAGGATGCGTACCTTCATATTCCTATCCACAAAGATCACCATCAGTTCCTAAGGTTCGCCTTTCTGGACAAGCATTACCAGTTCGTGGCCCTTCCTTTCGGGTTGGCCACTGCTCCAAGAATTTTCACAAAGGTGCTAGGGTCCCTTCTAGCGGTACTAAGACCGCGGGGCATTGCAACAGCACCTTACCTGGACAACATATTAATTCAGGCGTCGTCTTTTCAAGGAGCCAAGGCTCATACAGAAATCGTTCTGGCCTTTCTAAGGTCTCACGGGTGGAAGGTGAACGTCGAAAAAAGTTCTGTCTCCGCTCACAAGGGTTCCCTTCCTGGGAATGCTAATAGACTCGGTAGAAATGAAAATATTTATGACGGAGGTCAGGAAGTTAAAACTTTTAACTACTTGCCGAGTTCTTCATTCCATTCCTCGGCCTTCTGTAGCTCAGTGCATGGAGGAAATCGGGTTAATGGTTGCGGCAATGGACGTTGTCCCTTTTTTGCCCGAATTCATCTCAGACCACTGCAACTGTGCATGCTCAAACAGTGGAATGGGGATTATGCAGATTTGTCTCCTCAAATACAAATGGACCAGAAAACCAGAGATTCTCTTCTCTGGTGGTTGTCTCAGGATCACCTGTCTCAGGGAATGTGCTTCCGCAGACTAGGGTGGATCATTGTCACGACCGATGCCAGTCTGTTAGGCTGGGGTGTGGTCTGGGACTCCCTGAAAGCTCAGGGCCTATGGTCTCGGGAAGAGTCTCTTCTCCCGATAAACATTTTGGAACTGAGAGCGATATTCAACACGCTCCAGGCATGGCCTCAACTAGCGGCGGCCAAGTTCATCAAATTTCAGTCGGACAACATCACGACTGTAGCGTACATCACTCATCAGGGAGGAACAAAGAGTTCCCTAGCGATGAAGGAAGTATCCAAGATCATCAAATGGGCGGAGGATCACTCCTGCCATCTATCTGCAATTCACATCCCAGGAGTAGACAACTGGGAGGCGGATTTTCTGAGTCGTCAGACTTTTCACCCGGGGGAGTGGGAACTCCTTCCGGAGGTTTTTGCTCAGCTGACCCAGCTATGGGGCATTCCAGAGTTGGATCTGTGGCGTCCCGTCAGAACACCAAACTTCCTCTTTACGGATCCAGGTCCAGGGACCCCAAGGCGGCATTGATGGATGCTCTAGTAGCTCCTTGGTCCTTCAATCTGGCTTATGTCTTTCCACAGTTTCCCCTTCTCCCTCGTCTGGTAACCAGAATCAAACAGGAGAAGGCTTCGGTAATTTTGATAGCGCCTGCGTGGCCACGCAGGACTTGGTATGCAGACCTAGTGGACATGTCATCTGTTCCACCATGGACTCTGCCATCGAGGCAGGATCTTCTAATACAAGGTCCATTCAAGCATCCAAATCTAGTTTCTCTGCAACTGACTGCTTGGAGATTGAACGCTTAATTCTATCTAAGCGTGGGTTCTCTGAATCAGTTATAGATACTTTGATCCAGGCTAGAAAGCCTGTCACCAGGAATATTTACCATAAGATATGGCGGAAATATCTTTGTTGGTGTGAATCCAAGGGTTACTCGTGGAGTAAGATTAGGATTCCTAGGATTTTGTCTTTTCTCCAAGAAGGATTGGAGAAAGGATTGTCGGCTAGTTCCTTAAAGGGACAGATATCTGCTCTGTCTATCCTGTTACACAAGCGTCTGGCAGAAGTACCAGACGTTCAAGCGTTTGCACAGGCTTTAGTTAGAATCAAGCCTGTCTATAAATCTGTGGCTCCTCCATGGAGTCTAGATTTAGTTCTTTCAGTTCTTCAAGAGGTTCCGTTTGAACCTTTACATTCCATAGATATTAAGTTATTATCTTGGAAAATTTTGTTTTTGGTAGCTATTTCTTCTGCTCGAAGAGTTTCAGAATTGTCTGCTTTGCAGTGTAATTCACCCTATCTGGTGTTCCATGCAGATAAGGTTGTTTTGCGTACCAAACCTGGTTTCCTTCCGAAAGTGGTTTCTAATAAGAATATTAACCAGGAAATCATTGTTCCTTCTCTGTGTCCTAATCCAGTTTCTAAGAAGGAACGGCTGTTACACAATCTTGATGTGGTTCGTGCTTTAAAATTCTATTTAAAAGCAACTAAAGATTTCAGACAAACATCATCCTTGTTGGTTGTCTATTCTGGTAAGAGGAGAGGTCAAAAAGCTACTGCTACCTCTCTTTCTTTGGCTGAAAAGCATTATCCGATTGACTTATGAGACTGCTGGACAGCAGCCTCCTGAATGAATTACAGCTCATTTCACCAGAGCTGTGGCTTCCACATGGGCTTTCAAGAATGAGGCGCCTGTTGAACAGATTTGTAAAGCAGCGACTTGGTCTTCACTGCATACTTTTGCCAAATTTTACAAATTCGATACTTTTGCTTCTTCGGAGGCTATTTTTGGGAGAAAGGTTTTGCAAGCAGTGGTGCCTTCCGTTTGTTACCTGACTTGTTCCCTCCCTTCATCCGTGTCCTAAAGCTTTGGTATTGGTATCCCACAAGTAAGGATGAATCCGTGGACTGGATACACCATGTAAGAGAAAACAGAATTTTTGCTTACCTGATAAATTACTTTCTCTTACGTTGTATCCAGTCCACTGCCCGCCCTGGCAATTAAGTCAGGTTTAAATTTATTTTTTGTCAAACTACAGTCACCACTGCACCCTATGGTTTCTCCTTTTTTCTCCTAACCGTCGGTTGAATGACTGGGGGGGCGGAGCCTGAGGGGGAGCTATATGGACAGCTCTGCTGTGTGCTTTCTTTGCACTTCCTGTAGGGAATGAGAATATCCCACAAGTAAGGATGAATCCGTGGACTGGATACACCGTAAGAGAAAGTAATTTATCAGGTAAGCATAAATTCTGTTTTTCCTACAGGTCCATGACAGGGAGTATAGTACCTGCCACACCTAAGGAGCAGCATCTGTCCTGCAGTATCTAGCCTTTGCCGTCTAGGTACTGAAGGACAGCAGCACTTAAGAGGTTAATCCTCTTATGGATTAATTTCTGGGACAAGTTATCCTTTTTAGTTAAGGATACAGTTTTATTTTGGGACAGATTTACATTATGTGTCTAACATGAGACATAAGGTTATCATTAAGAGAGACTTTTCACTTGGCTGAGGGGTTATAGCTTTATTGTTGGGACAATACTTTGCATGGGACATTTTGCTTAGTGGTTTTTATTTTTAAGCACTTCTTTGTATATTGGCATAAGATTATGTTCTTATCATATGGGGACAGTTTTTTAGAGAGTTTAACGGTTTTCATTTTAAGCCGTTTTCTCTCTCGCGTGCTTTCAGTGGCGTAGTGTATTTCTTTCCGATTACGTGACGCCCGCACTTCCGCTATACCGGAACTCAGTGAGTCTGTGGTGCGTAGGAGTTGCCTCGCATCGAGAATCTGTGTCGGATCCTTGTCACATCTAGCGGATCGTTAGAGAAGATCAGTGTACTCATCAGTAGAGTCTGCCTTCCTGTTACTACTGGGGTGTTTCTCTTGTAAGGTAGGAGCCTCAGGCATCTGAGGTGGTTTGTTAAACTAGAAATGGTGAGGGAGAGGAGAAATGGGTTTGCTATTGAAATTCAGGGGTGCAAAATCGAATCTAATAATATTAACAGTCCCTGAACTCCAGAACCTCAAGCAGTGATATACATCCAAATGTACATAAATGTGTGCAAAAAGACTTGCACAACAAAGAAAAAGTCTGCAGGTAACTGGACTAGTGTAATACTGGACCCATTTAAATAAGTTTAGACAAAGAAAAGTGAGAACAATGTAATAATCAAATCACACACACATCCCCATTTATACTAAATAACTTTATTGAAGAAAAAATAGGAGCCCGACTGGACTCATACACATGCACGCACACACACACACACTGTTAAAACTAGCTGAAACTCAGTGTGATATAATTTCCTATCGAAAAGCACGAAAGTGGATAATTATAGGTTGCTACCTGGGTATACAAATATATTATAATAATTCACCCCAGGGAATGCACCAATGATTTATAGACAGTACAAAATATAAATCTCTCCTTTATAAAAGTCTTTGCAAGAATCACAACCTCCAGGTAAGGAACAATTGCAGTATTATATGATTGGTGTGCAGGAGAATCAATATATGAGAATAACTAACCAACACAAAAATAAATGTGTCTGGTAACTAGTTCCAAACTGATTAAAGGTTGGCTATAACTATTTTTTGCAAATATTGCAACTGGCGATTACGGATCTAAGATATATAAGATCTGCTAATATTTTTGTAACAACATTAGATTGGTTATACCGTTAGGCAGATATTCTATGTCCCAGTTGCTATATATGCAACCACTAGAGTTATTGTATCTGTCCAATAACTAAATAGGATTTTATTTTTCTAATCAAATGTTTGCACCGCTGTTAGCGATGGAAATAACGTAGCAGTCAGTATAATGGGTCACTATCAGTAGCTGTTCCTATGAGATATACGATTTTCTGTAGTGCTTGCGATATTCAAAATCAACAAGTGTATTTTAAATTTAGCCGTGTTATAAAGTTCAAGGCCAGTATTAAGATCTAACAAATTATCCGTTCAGCACCAAATCTCACTCTCACTAAAGCCTGAGATCATATATCATTGGCTCCCTATATTCCTTGGTGCAAACAGCCTAATCACACACCCTGCACGAATCCACAGGTGTGAGCTAGCTACTTGTATCGATATATATATAGCCCATTAATATTAATGTTGTATAAGTAACGCACCAGGATACGGTTGCCTAAGGAATAAAGTGTCTATACTATTAATTACTATTACTTATAGAGAGTAATATTAATTTAGCCCAAACTGTAACATAACGCTGGCACTATTAGCGGTGGAAGTTAGAGGCAATCAGCAAGCATCCATTCCCAAATAAGACTGCTATAATCTAAGGCGCCAGCCAGTGGTAATATGACAAATAAGCAAAGGCTAAACTGAAAAAGGTCTCTTCTATAGCGGAGACCTATTACTATTAACTGTCTATTTGTGGTCGCAACCATTAACAAAAAGTGCTAGGCTGAGTCAGCAATTAAAAAATGAGGGTTACATAACCCGGTACTGGTGCCCCTGACGCGCGTTTCACATTACGCTTCCTCAGAGGGGTACGCGCCGGCCGGACAAGGCGGGTAATATGAAAATTTAACACCCGCCTCTATACTCTAATTGGTTCTTCAAAGCTACACTGAGCAGCTTCTCATTGGTTGTAATTCGTAAGGGGATGATTGAACTTAGCTAGACATGTCAAATCAATGAGTTGGCTCATTCAGGTATATATGACGATATTTTGATGAATGTATTCAGGCAAGGGCCAGTATACATTAATAGCGCAGAGAAGGAGATAATATTGAGTGTTTTATTGTTTACAACATAGGTCTCGAGTTATTCATACTTCCATCAGCAGGACATATTGGGGTAAAATGGATGGATCGTAGGGCAATTCAGTCCTTAGTATGTTTATGTGTACTTACGCCTGCTATGCCTAGTAATTTTAAGTTGAAATCTACAGATCATAACTTTAAAACGGCAAGGATTTTTTTGCCAATTACTTAGCTTTTGTATTTGCATTATTCCATTGCTGTATATGTCATAACCTTTAGTATCCATATGTTTGGAGATTTACTTTCCTTTTATTTGAACTGAATCGAACAAGCTACTGTGAATACTGTGTAATAACAGAAAAGAAAATAGGTCCTATAATGATAAACTCCACTTACGTGACCTTGAGCTAAGTGAATGTGTGTGAGCATATGAGTGAATTTTGTGTAATGAAATAGCAAGAAAAGATAGTGAAAGTCGAAACTTATTGTGATACTAAAGTGCCTAAATTAAATCATATTCTATAATTTATAAATAATTATATGTAGTAGTATATTTTCCATACTACATAATTATACATTAAACAGAATCTGTATCAAATAAAAAAGTCATAAATCATATTGACTGAATTGTGAAAATTAAATAATGAGAGTGAATGCTGGTGATTGCTTGGGAATGAAAAATTATATAAGTGGGAGTGGTTGGTGAAGAGAAAAAAAAAAAAAAGTGTTCTTCTTAAAAAGATATGAGGAGATCTATAAATCATTGGTGCATTCCCTGGGGTGAATTATTATAATATATTTGTATACCCAGGTAGCAACCTATAATTATCCACTTTCGTGCTTTTCGATAGGAAATTATATCACACTGAGTTTCAGCTAGTTTTAACAGTGTGTGTGTGTGTGTGTGCATGTGTGTGAGTCCAGTCGGGCTCCTATTTTTTCTTCAATAAAGTTATTTAGTATAAATGGGGATGTGTGTGTGATTTGATTATTACATTGTTCTCACTTTTCTTTGTCTAAACTTATTTAAATGGGTCCAGTATTACACTAGTCCAGTTACCTGCAGACTTTTTCTTTGTTGTGCAAGTCTTTTTGCACACATTTATGTACATCTGAGGTGGTTTATTAGGGGTTATTTATTTTTTGGTGTTTAAGATTATCAAATTATTTTGATATTTAATTTCATTTTGGGTTCTATTTCCATCTAAAGGGGAGGAGAGTCCACGGCTTGCTTCATTACTTTTGGGAATTAAGAACCTGGCCACCAAGGGAGGCAAAGACACCCCAGCCAAAGTCTTAAATACCTCCCCCCCCTTCCCTCATCCCCCAGTCATTCTTTGCCTTTCATTACAGGAGGACAGCAGAGAAGTGCCGAAGATGGGAGTCTTATGGAGGTTAGTACTCTTCGCATTGGGATTGGAGTTTTAAGTAGTCCTGTCAGTCTCTCAGTGAGAGCTTGGGAGAAAGTTAGAGTCCGGAGATGCCGGGAGAGTCTTTCTGCGATACCAATCCCGACTCATATTAACAGCTCCACAAGAAATCAGCGTTGACCAGTTTCGCTGCCTGCTTTTTACGCTCAAGTCCATGTCAGGAACAAGGCTACTAACCTGTCACACTTGAAGCGCCGTGTTCCTGTTCCACGGCGTAGATTTTGGTAAGATCGTTTCATTTTTTATTTCAGAATTATAACACTGACGACAGGGTCACAGTGACGCCTTTTATCTTTAAAGAATCAAGGGTTAATATTCCTGGAAAGGGGATTATTCAACAGAGGGGGGTTTATACATGATATTGTTTGTGTCATTGCTGCGCTATGTGCGAGATGAGGCTCTGGCAATGTGTGGAACTTATAGGGAGGTTAGGGAACTGTAGAGGGTTTGTGGCATTTAAGCCCAGTGTTGAATTAAACACGGTTATCAAATGTATAGATTAAAAATTAACGCTTTATGGGGGGGCGGAGCTAGCCAGCAGTGAAAGCAGACGTGCAGGTCTGTAGCTCTCTGCACAAATTGACCAAAAACCCTACTTTAAGACTGTGATATTCTCTAAATTTGCACTAAAAAGGGAGATTTATGCCTATAGACTCGCTGTCCTTAGATATGAACTTGATAAAGTTAAGGCAGAATTTTAGGGAGTACATTAATGGGAAGAAGTTGCTGTGATACTCGGATGGACCGGCGCCATTTTACATGAATACTTGGCAAAAACCTTTAGACTGCTGTAGCGATCTCCCGCCATACAGGCTCCGTAGCACAGAGGGACAAATACTCACACTGAAATTAGACTTCGGTTGTCTATCGGCTTGAACTGATTGCATTTTAGCCCTATTACTGTGCGAGATGCTATCTGCTCATGAAGGCAACATGACGGCTATTGCTAGATGGAAGATCAAAACTATCCAGTCCTTAGAGAGGGCTCTTCAACAAGTTGAATCACAACTGCTTAGAGCCATTTCAGAAGCGGTACACGGCGCGTGTGCTAAAACTCAGAGAAACCCTAGCTGCGCAAGAAGCTGCGGGAACGCACTATATTGTGATGAATGGGAGATTATGGAGATCACGGAAGATGCAGTGGGACAGTATGTAGCTGAGAAGACGATACTCACTAAAGCTGAATCTGTGTCGGCAGACATTCTGGATGAAGAGAGATCGGTGGCATGGAGCCAACGGAACCCACGGTCATTTCTACTAACCTCCCGGGCTGCTTCTAAAGCGGAGGCGCAGCTGACCATGAAGGAGTGCGAGATGCAAGGTACTACTGTAGCCCCGCAGACATCGCCAGCGATCATGTGCCCCGGGAATAGTTGGCGGCTGAAGTTTGTTGAGGTCTGTTGCCTGGATGGTGGTAAGATGCTGCAGGAGATCGATACCTATTGTTTGAGAGTTAGCAGACCCCTAGACAAATCTCCCATGATGGAGACTGATATGGCTCGGGGGAATCTACCGGACATGGCGTTTAGACACCATATGCAACTAGACTATCCTGATAGACACCGACTACTTGGTGAGGGGACACCTCTGCAGAAAGCTGGGGTTGGATAAACTCTTGGGGCATGAAAAGAGACAGACACGGACTGAGCAAGTTGCCCTTGCCCCGACATTTGCTGCTTAGACATATCTAAACTTTTTTATGGACGATGGTCTGTTGCTCTCTAATAATATTAAGTTGTAAGTTTATGGCTGCAAGAGCAATTGCTTTATCTCTGTTCATTGATGTTCTTGCTTTGCTTCCATAGTTATATTGGATGTTATATAGATTCCTTCACTATTGAATATATAAGTTCAGACATGCTCCTATTTTCATCTATATCTATTTTGCTAAGTGTATGAAGTGTGTAAGGTCATGCCTAATATATTCACTATTACAGATTTTGTAACCCAGCGATTGCATGCTATATAATATGTCACACGGCAATGATTGCAGATACACAGATGGCGATCTCTGAGCAGATTGTAACTGCCGCCTTATAATAATCCTGTAGGGTTTTATAAAGTTCTAAGTAGCCATATGTTTAAAAAATATAACTATATAGGTTTTACAGTTTTCCTCAATGTTACTTATAGAATATGGGTTGATGCAGATTAAGATTTGTGCATTTTACTCTGCCTACTGACAGGTAGGTAGTCCTACATTAACCTAAATGACGCATGTTAAGCACTGGAAAGTTCTACCCCTTTTATGTACTATCTTTACTATTGCTACACTATTAATGCCTACCCTAGTGTGGGTATATTTGTATATATATATATATATATATATATATATATATATATATATATACGCATGCTTGTTCAGCTTTCTCATTTTAGCTAAAATACACAGAGACTTACCTGATATATGTGAATGTACTTTTAGTGTCAGTTTATAGCCTTGGAATGTCCTAACATTTCTAGTATAGTCCTATACAGTTTGGTCCCTCACACAATGACACAGCATGGACTGCTGATAATTTCCTATACTCTCTCCACAGTGTTCTGTGCTGTTTATCCTTTATCAGTTGCTGACTTTATTATTCCACTTAGTTCTCTATATAACAACTGCCTATAGTGTTTACGCTACTGTTAGATTTGAGACAGTTCCATATTTGATTATCTGTTTTGCTGGGTGACCTGCGGCCGGGGTGCCCTAGTGAAGGCAACTCTCTTATATTGACGTAGTTGTATTTCAGGGCAAACTGTATACATAATTTTACTGAAGTATAGCCGTGTGCATGCATGTTACCACATATCATAGTTTTTATAGCATTATTGAACCGATGTTTCTTGCTCAGTGTATATTTGCAAATTTATCTACACATTTAAAAATTAAGCTTCCTATGTATATATATATTTTCCCAAGAGTAAAACTGATAGCCCATAATTGTCCATGCCTGGGCTCCCATCAACTTAGTTAATTAGGTTAGATGTTAATATTCTCTCTTTTAGAATGTTTCTATAATACTAGGCTCCGCCCCCCCATTTGGAGCTTATTTATTAAGCTAAGGGACACAGATCCCATCGATGAACCCCTAAAAATTACATAAGAGTACTTCATTATAGTTATGCTTGATAAACTTTTTTTTATCATATATCTATATGTTTATAGCCTGGAGGACCCAAAAAGGGCCCTATATGTTGTAGGTTCCACCGTATCCTTTTATATTTATGTCAATATAGCGGCCATTATTAACCCCTTCCCTATTTTGTCTGCTACTCCCTCTATTATGATACATTTGAGTGGCTAGGCCCATAGTGGTCCATATTCGGTCTAAGGGGATTGGGTAGCAGATAATATAAATAAAAATGAGGTCTCATTTCTATAATTCAATTTACGAGGCAGACTGGTAGTGCAAGTCATGTTACTGATTTTTTTTTTTTTTTTAAGAATCTCTGCTATGATCGTCCCAATAGCTAGAGATATGATAATTACGAGCACTAACGATATTTGTTTTTGGACTAACTGGTTTCATAGTCTATATGTAGACTACTGTTTTAATATTATTTTGTTTTTGCTCCTTATGGTCCTATATTTTATTGTAACATGTTTCCTGAGAATACTGCAAATTGAATTTTCAATGTATGACTTGTGTTTTGAAAACCTCAATAAAAATTGTTTAAAAAAAAAAAAAAAAAAAAAAAAAAAAAAAAATTAACGCTTTATTAACATTTATGCAAAATGTACAAAGCACAGTGCATAAGACACTAAAAAGGATATCAGAGCTGGGTATGCGCACTTCCAAACTCCTTTAAATCAATTCACCCAAATCGGTGTCTTACCAAAATTAAAATATGCGGGTTGTGGACTTAGAGATTATGGTGTGTCTTTAGTTATTTTAAAAATCAATATAGGAAGTTTTTAACGGATGCTAATCTGTATATCTGTGTTATACATATGCCAGTTCAATCATATTCACATTTGACAATAGATATCCTATGCGCTCAATGGCGACCTCCTGCCTGCGTACTGCTTTGATTGAACAAAGTCAGCCGATTATCTAATGTTAGATAAATACAATAAACACAAATTCACATACATTCAATAGTATACGGTGCAACACACTGATCATGGATTGCTGAGTGAGCTTTGATCTTATTAAGTATTGATATATCTCACTATAATAAAGGAATAGTTAAAAAAAAACTTCTTAAGCATAATAACTATGTGTGGTATTGAAAATTGCAGTTTTTCAAAACTGCCTTAGTCAAATTTTCATCACAAATGCATGTCGCAATTCCAAAGATTAGGACGCTATATTAGTATTTGGTTCCTTCTAAAAGTATCCCCTGTATCAATACTATATATCTCCTGCGGTATATATAATAAACTGCTACTATGAGTGCTGAGCTCTGTGTTAGACCACACACGTTTCTCTTAGGCCACGCCCACCGACGCGTTTCCGTCGCTCAAACTTGACTTTGTCAGGGCATAGGGCCAGCCCAGCGTAGGACTGTGCTTCTTATCTTACTTCGTTGCCAGGGTAATGCAGTAGTTGTTTGCAGAAGGGTTACACTGCAAATTTGACAATCTTTTTATGGATATGTGTCATGTAAACGTTTTATTTAGCCATAACACATCTCTGGCTTTTAGAGTATGTATAAATCGCAACACTTTGGGAACCAATCGCTGTATCTAGGGATTTTATCAACATATGGTAATTTTCACTGTATTTCCACCATTGATTCGTCTCTGATTGGGAAACTATTTTTGCCTTTCCCAAAGTATTATTGGCAGTACAGTTAAACTATTAAAATCAACATTTTACAAAAAAATTCCCATGATGGATTTAAGGAGACAAGATACTTAATTGGAAGTGGAGTCTCCACTTTTCCAAAATACATAAGATTCGCTTTGTGGTTTTTCTTTAAAATAAAAAAGAAAGTATTATGTATATTCTCTCCTTTAATGGGAAGTTACATATTATACATGTAGTTTACCTCAGAAATACCTGTCTAGCCAATCCTTCTTATTGTTTTTTCAAGTATCCTTATAATTAGCGAAACTTATCATTATTCAGATCCCACCTTTTCATTTATTAGGTCTATTGGTTTTTACAAACCATATTACATTGTCTCTTTATTATATAGGAAATTGGTCATTCTTCATCCATTAGGTCTCGTAAATAGGTGACAATTTATCTTATAGAAAACACTTGTAAGAAATGGCCTCATTCAGGCCTTTCGGTGCGGCTGATTGTAGTTCATGAATCCATCTGCACTCCTTTTGTAACAATGTTTTCGTAATGTCACCTCTTCTTCCTTTTAGTTTTAAAAAAAAGGATCTCATTTTTATGTCCTTGATGTACAGTGTTCATATATTGTGCTACCGGTACGTTGCGGTTCCATTTAATGTCACCTATGTGTTCCAGTACTCTTGTACGTAGTTCTCTGGAGGTTTCACCCACATATAACCGAGGACATTTGCATTTAGCAACATAGATCACTTGTTTAGATCTACAGTTTAGAAAATCTGATATTTTATATTTTTTACCTGTTTTTGGGTGAACAAAGGTTTTAGTTGGGGCCATATTTTAGCATGCCTGACACCTACCACATTTATAGAAGCCTTTTGTTTCTTGTAGCCATGTTCTTGGTTGTTCTTGTGAGTAATGACTATTCATTAGGATATCTTTTAAATTCTTAAAGATCTTCTATGTGTTATTACTGGTTTTTCAGTAATAATTTCTGTAAGGTCTTCATCTTCCTGGAGTACATGCCACTGTCTCTGAAAGATATTCCTAATAGTTAAATTTTTCTCATCAAAAGTTCCTATTATTCTTAAGGGTTGTGGTTCATCTTTTGGTGTACTTGTGCTTGCATATTGATTATTTAGTAATTACAGTTTATCTTGAGCTTTAGCCCTTTGATATGCCTTTTTCAGGCATCTGCCTGGATAGCCCCTTTCTTTGAATCTACGTCTTAATTCATCTGCTTCCAATTCAAAATCTGCTTTGTGCTGCAATTGTGTCTTGCCCGTAGGTATTGTCCGTAAGGAATACCCATTTTTTTGGCTTTTTGGGTGAAAGCTATTCCACTGTAGGAGACTGTTGGTAGATGTTTCTTTTCTATATCATTTAGTATCTAGAGAACCATCCATCTCTTTTCTGATTTCCAAGTCCAAAAATGATATGTAAGTATCGTTTATCATTGAGGTATATCTCATCCCATATGAATTGTCATTCAACCAGAGCATGAATTTTGTAAATTCAATTTTAGTGCCTGTCCACAGAATAAGTACATCATCTATGTACCGGATGTATAATTCCATATATTTCATATATGGATTCATCTCTGGATTTAGTATGTTTTTACTTTCAATCCACCCCAAGAAGAGATTTGCATATATCGGGGCACAGCATGTGCCCATTGCTGTCCCCTTTTTTTGCAAATAAATCCATTTATTAAACAGAAAGTAGTTGTGTCTTAGTACAAAATCTAACAAGTCAATTATAAATTCATCCTCTGTGTTACCCTTTGGATTGACTGTTTTCTGAAAAAATGAAATAGCTTCCCTGCCTAAGGCGTGAGAGATGTTTGAATATAGACTTTCAACATCAATACTTACTAAGAAAGTATTTGCATCTACTGTGATGTCAGTCAAACATTTTAAGACATAATTTGTGTCTTGTACATATGATGTAAAAGTATGTACAAACTGTCTTAGTTTCTTATCAATAAACACGCTAGCATTTTCTGTAAGGCATCCATTCCCGGAAACTATAGGTCTACCTGGGGGGGGGGGGGGGGGTGCTTTCATATTTTTATGGATTTTGGGGAGGCTATAAAAGGTTGCTACCCTGCGGTCATGTTACACATAAACAGATATTCTGCTTTAGTTATTACTCTTTCATTCAAACCTCTATCAAGAATCGATTTTAGCTCTTTAGTAAAAATTATGGTTCTATCTTGTTTAAGGACTCTCTAGTTTTCTTTATTATCCAGAATATCTAAACAGATTTGGACATACTTTTTGTTATTCATTATTACCATATTGCCACCCTTGTCTGCATTTTTTTTTTATGGTTATTTCTGTATTATTTTGCAGATCTGTCAGGGCTTTGCTTTCTTTAAAGTTTAGATTCTTTTTAGTTTTACTTTTATTGGTTAGTCCTATTTCAGTTGTTACCAAAGAGACAAATTTGTCAATTGACGGATATTTTGAGATTGTTGGCATGAATTTACTTTTGGGTTTAACAACACTTCCTTTCATGGTGCGGAACTTTCAGGTGACTTACGGGAGTATGGCGCTGCCCTTTTTTGGCGCGTTTTCTCTTTAGGCAGTAGCGGTCCTGCCAGGCATTCCATGTGACCGGGTGTCGCTATCGCTCTTCCTCTGTTGATCAGCGGTGCAGGAGACAAAACGGTTTCTGTATTCCGGCCATTGGAGGTTATAAAGGTCCTATTTATTAAGTTAATCTAGTCCGTAATAACTTTTGTGGTATTACTAGTCTGTTCAACATGTCTGACATTGAGGTTTCTCATTGTTCTATGTGTTTAGAAGCTATTGTGCAACCCCCTCTAACATTGTGTAACTTTTGTACTGAAAGGGCTTTACAATGTAAAAAGCATATTTTAAATAAAGTGTGCCCTAAGGATGATTCTCAGTCTGAAGAGAATCAGGATATGCCATCCAATTCTCCCCAAGTGTCACAACTTTTAACGCCCACACAAGCGACGCCTAGTACTTGTAGTGCGTCTAATTCCTTTACTCTGCAGGAGAGGGTTGCAGTTATGCCAACTACCCTTACAGAGGTATTGTCTAAATTACCAGTGTTGCAGGATAAACGCAGTAGGTCAAGTATTAATGTAAATACTGAATCCTCTGATGCTTTATTAGCTATTTCTGATGTTCCCTCACAGTGAGCAGAAATAATGATTTGTTCCAGCCACCCATAACTAAAAGACCTTTATTTCTTCATTAATGGGGTCTTAGACAAACATACAACGTTTCAGACCTGCTATAGGTCCTTAGTCATGTATACTGAACATACACTGATTCATCATTTAAATACTCTACACCTGGTCAATTGTTCACCTGTTATCATGTGACCATTCATTATTGCATCACTGCCATCTTGTGGCCATCTAACATATATATTCCTATTGCAAATAAGCATTCTAAATAGTCACATTGAAAAGGTTTAAGTATCAAACAGTGTTAAAAGATAAAACCATATGTACAAAATTAAAATAGAAGAAATATTACACACAATATGCAGATGCTATTTACTTGTTATATAAATGCTAATTTGAACTCTTTCATTCTAGAGTTGATTTTATAAGTTTCAAAAAATTGCTCAGATTCCAAATCAGTCATTGCTCAGATTCCAAATAATTGAACAGATTGATAGACCAAGGAGGGGGGGGGGGTAATAGAGAACATATACTAAAAACAAGAGAGATGTTTTGGATATACAAATTGGAAAGCTTAATACCTAAGGGTATGAATAAAGACTTCGATTGGAGTCTGTTCTACTAAACATTTGTCTTTCCTGAACATCTCTGGAGATGGGTAAATCTTCCCTTTCTAATGGGCTGAGTTTTATGATACCTGCATATTTTTCTTTAAAGTATTTTTCCTACAATAAACCCTTTTTAATGGGCTGAGTAAATTTGAGGGAAATGTCTGAAAATTATCTGTATATATAAAAATACTAAAGAGAAAAGAAAAAAATATTTTCAAGGTAGGCCTATAGTGTTCAAATTGACAGTAATCCATATAATCTCCAGTAGCAATTTTTTGAAATTTATAAAATCAACTCTAGAATGAAAGAGTTCAAATTAGCATTTATATAACAAGTAAATAGCATCTGCATATTGTGTGTAATATTTCTTCTATTTTAATTTTGTACATATGGTTTTATCTTTTAACACTGTTTGATACTTAAACCTTTTCAATGTGACTATTTAGAATGCTTATTTGCAATAGGAATATATATGTTAGATGGCAACAAGATGGCAGTGATGCAATAATGAATGGTCACATGATAACAGGTGAACAATTGACCAGGTGTAGAGTATTTAAATGATGAATCAGTGTATGTTCAGTATACATGACTAAGGACCTATAGCAGGTCTGAAACGTTGTATGTTTGTCTAAGACCCCATTAATGAAGAAATAAAGGTCTTTTAATTATTGGTGGCTGGAACAAATCATTATCTCTGCTTGGAGTGTTTGCAGGATAAGGCAGATCCTGGGTTCCGTGCCCCACAAGCCACATATTTGTTGGTGCTGTTTTCCACACTTTTCTTTGAGGTTCCCTCACAGTGCTCTGAGTTGGGGATCAGGGAATTACTGTCTAAGGGTGAAATTTCTGATTCAGGGAATGTTTTACCTCAGACAGATTCGGATGCTATGTCATTTAAATTTAAGCTTCAACACCTCCGCCTGTTGCTTAGGGAGGTTTTAGCGACTCTGGATGATTGTGATCCTATTGTGATTTCTCCAGAGAAATTGTGTGAAATGGATAAATATTTGGACGTTCCTACTTACACTGATATTTTTCCGGTTCCTAAGAGAATTTTGGAAATTATAAAAAAGGAATGGGATAGACCAGGTATACCGTTTCTCCCCCTCCTACTTTTTGTTTCCCATACAGACACCATTCGGGACTTATCAAACGGTCTCTAAGGTAGAGAGAGCTATATCTACCCTAGCTAAGCGTACAACTATATCCATTAAGGACAGTTGTGCTTTCAAGGACCCTATGGATAAAAAATTAGAGGGTCTACTAAAGAAATTATTTATTAATCAGGGGTTTTCTTTTTCAACCGATGGCTTGCATTGTTCCAGTAACTACTGCAGCAGCTTTTTTTGTTTGAGGCTCTAGAGGAGTCTCTCAAGGTTGAGACCCCATTAGATGACATTTTGGATAGAATTAAGGCTCTCAAACTAGTTAATTCTTTTATTACTAATTCCGCTTTTTAAATCACTAAATTAGTGGCAAAGAATGCAGACTTTGCTGTCTTAGCACGTAAAGTGGCTATTCCTTTTAAAGGTAAGACCCTTTTTGGGCCTGAATTTAAAGAATTTCTGACATTTCAGGAGGTAAAGGCCATGCCTTATCTCAGGATAAGTCTGTTAAGATGAGGGGTATACAAAACAATTTTTCGCTCCTTTCGGAATTTTAAAGGACTCTCAAATTCCTCTTTTTCCACAAAGCAGGAAGGGAATTTTCAACCAGAACTGGAATAAGGTAAGGTAAACAATCCAAAAAGCATGCGGCTACTACTAAATCAGCATGAAGGGGCGACCCCTGATCCGGGACCGGATCTAGTAGGGGGTAGACTTTCTTTCTTCGCCTAGGCTTGGGTGAGATGTTCAGGATCCCTGGGCACTAGAAATAGTGACTCATGGGTATCAATTGGTTTTCAAGATTGTCTGTAGACTAGATTAATAGAGAGGTGTTCTTACGCTGTGTAGAAGACCTCTTTACCATGGGAGTAATTTGTCCTGTTACAAAATTGGAACAGGGGTTTTACTCAAATCTGTTTGTGATTCCCAGAAAAGAGGGAACTTTCAGACCCATTTTAGATCTCAAGTGTCTAAACAGATTTCTCAGAGTCCCATTGTTCAAGATGGAGACTATACGAACAATCTTACCAATGATCCAGGAGGGTCAATATATGACTACTGTGGACTTTAAGGATGCTTTCATATTCCTATCCACAAGGATCATCATCAGTTTCTAAGGTTTGCTTTTCTAGACAAACATTATCAGTTTGTGGTTCTTCCCTTCGGGTTGGCCACAGCACCCAGAATCTTCACAAAGGTTCTAGGGTCTCTTCTGGCGGTTCTCAGACCACGATATTTAGCAGTGGCGCCTTTTCTGGACGATATTCTAATCCAGGCGTCCACGTTTTCACTGACAAGATCTCACACGGACACAGTGTTGTCTTTTCTGAGAACTTACGGTTGGAAGGTGAACATAGAAAAAGTTCAATAGTTCCACAGACAAGGGTTTCTTTCTTGGGAACTCTGATAGACTTAGTAGCTATGAAAATATTTCTGACAGAGGTCAGAAAATCAAAGATTCTTTATATTTGCCGAGCACTTTAGTCCATTGCTTGGCCATCAGTGACTCAGTGTATGGAGGTAATTGGATTAATGGTAACGGCAATGGACATCGTTCCGTTTGCTCGCTTTCATCTCAGACCACTGCAACTGTGCATGCTCGGACAGTGGAATGGGGATTATGCGGATTTATCTTCCTAGATAGTTTCTGGTCTCTTGATCCAGATTGATCTTCTTTGTTGGTTGTCGCTGGATCATCTGTCCCAGGGGACTTTTTTCGCAGACCCTCGTGGGTAATAGTGATAACAGATGCCAGCTTTTTGAGCTGGGGTGCAGTCTGGAATTCCCTGAAGATTCAGGGTGTTTGGACTCAGGTGGAGTCTCTACTTCCAATTAATATTGGAACTGTGAGCAATATTCAATGCGCTTTAGGCGTGGCCTCAGTTGGGTTCGGCCAAATTCATCAGATTCCAGTCGGACAATATCACGACTGTGGCATATATCAATCATCGGGGGGAACAGGGAGTTCCTTAGCGATGATAGAAGTATCCAAGGTAATCCGTTGGGCAGAGGCCCACTCTTGTCATCTGTCAGTGATCTACATCCCAGGAGTAGAGAACTGGGAAGCGGATTTTCTAAGTCGACAGACTTTTCATCCGGGGGAGTGGGAACTTCACCCGGGGGTATTTGCCTCATTTATTTTCAGATGGGGCAGATCAGAATTGGATTTGATGGCATCTCAATAGAATGCCAAGTTTCCAAGATACGGATCCCGGTCAAGGGATCCTCAGGCCGAACTGATAGAGGCCTTGGCAGTGCCTTGGTTGTTCAGCCTAGTTTTTGTGTTTCCACCGTTTCCTCTCTTCTCATGCGTAATTGCTCGAATCAAACAGGAGAGAGCTTCAGTGATCCTAATAGCGCCTGCGTGGCCACGCAGGACTTGGTATGCGGATCTAGTAGGACATGTCCTCTCTGCTACCGTGGAAACTTCCATTGAGGCAGGACCTTCTCATTCAAGGTCATTTCCAGACATCCAAATCTAATTTCTCTGCAGCTGACTGCATGGAGATTGAACGTTTGATTTTATCAAAGCGAGGATTCTGTGATTCGGTCATCAATACTTTGATGCAGGCTAAAAACCCTGTCTCTTGCAAAATCTTTCATAAGATATGGCGTAAATATCTTTATTGGTGTGAATCCAAGGGTTACTCATGGAGTAAAGTTAGGATTCCTAGGATTCCGTTTTTTCTCCAAGAAGGATTGGAGAAATGACTTATTTGCAAGTTCCTTTAAGGGACACATTTCAGCTTTGGCTATTCTGTTTCACAAACATTTGGCTAATTTGCTAGATGTTTAGTCTTTTTGTCAGGCTCTATCTCTAGAATTTAAGCCTGTATTTAGACTCATTACTCCTCCCTGGAGTTTGAATTTAGTTCTTCGAGTTCTTCAAGGGGTTCTGTTTGAACCCATGCATTCCATAGATATCAAATTGTTATCTTGGAAAGAACTGTTTTTGGTTGCCATTTCTTCTGCTCGGAGAGTTTCTGAGCTTTCAGCGCTACAGTGTGTTTCTCCTTATCTCATTTTTATTCTGATAAGGTGGTGTTACGTTCCAAACCTGGATTCCTTCCTAAGGTTGTTTCAAATAAGAATATTCATCAGGAAATTGTTGTTCCTTTCTTATGTCCTTATCCTCCTTTTAGAAGGAGCGTATGTTGCATAATTTGGATGTGGTCCGTGCCTTAAAGTTTTACTTACAGGCAACTAAGGATTTCCGTCAATCATCTTCATTATTCATTATTTATTCTGGAAAGCGTAGGGGTCAGAAAGCTATGGCTACCTCTTTCTTTTTGGCTGAGAAGTATCATTCGCCTGGCATATGAGACTGCTGGACAGCAGCCTCCTGAAAGAATTACGGCTTATTCTACTAGGGCTGTGGCTTCCACATGGGCTTTTAAAAATGATGCATCTGTTGAACAGATTTGTAAGGCCTTCACACTTTTTCCAAATTTTACAAATTCGATACTTTTGCTTCTTCTGAGGCCCAAGAATCTTTACGAAGGTTCTGGGGTCACTTCTGGCGGTCCTAAGGCCGCGGGGCATAGCAGTGGCCCCTTATTTAGATGACATTCTGATACAGGCGTCAAATTTCAATATTGCCAAGTCTCATACGGACATAGTTCTGGAATTTCTGAGGTCGCATGGGTGGAAAGTGAACGAAGAAAAGAGTTCTCCATCCCCTCTCACAAGAGTATCCTTTCTGGGAACTCTAATAGATTCTGTAGAAATGAGGATTTACCTGACAGAGACCAGGTTATCAAAACTTCTAAATTCCTGCCTTGTGCTTTATTCCACTCCTCGCCCTTCGGTGGCTCAGTGTATGGAAGTAATCGGCTTAATGGTAGCGGCAATGGACATAGTGCCGTTCGCCCGCCTACATCTCAGACCGCTGCAACTCTGCATGCTCAGCCAGTGGAATGGGGATTACACAGATTTGTCCCCTCTACTAAATCTGGATCAAGAGACCAGGGATTCTCTTTTCTCGGGTCCATCTGTCCAAAGGTATGACCTTTCGCAGGCCAGATTGGACAATTGTTACGACAGATGCCAGCCTTCTAGGCTGGGGGGCAGTCTGGAACTCCCTGAAGGCTCAGGGATAGTGGACTCAGGAGGAGACACTCCTTCCGATAAACATTCTGGAACTAAGAGCGATTATTCAATGCTCTTCAGGTTTGGCCCCAGCTAGCGACAATGAGGTTCATAAGATTTCAGTCGGACAACATCACGGCGTCTCGCCAGAACGCCAAACTTCCTTGTTACGGATCCAGGTCCAGGGACCCCAAGGCAACGCTGATAGATGCTCTAGCAGCGCTTTGGTCCCTCAACCTGGCTTATGTGTTTCCACCGTTTCCTCTGCTCCCTCGACTGATTGCCAAAATCAAGCAGGAGAGAGCATCGGTGATCTTGATAGCGCCTGCGTGGCCACGCAGGACTTGGTATGCAGATCTGGTGGACATGTCATCCTTTCCACCATGGACTCTGCCGCTGAGTCAGGACCTTCTACTTCAAGGTCCTTTCAACCATCCAAATCTAATTTCTGAGGCTGACTGCCTGGAGATTGAACGCTTGATTTTATCAAAGCGTGGTTTCTCCAAGTCAGTCATTGACACCTTAATTCAGGCTCGAAAGCCTGTCACCAGGAAAATCTATCATAAGATATGGCGTAAATATCTTTATTGGTGTGAATCCAAGGGCTACTCATGGAGTAAGGTCAGGATTCCCAGGATATTATCTTTTCTCCAAGAAGGATTGGAGAAAGGATTGTCAGCTAGTTCCTTAAAGGGACAGATTTTCTGCTCTGTCTATTCTTTTGCACAAGCGTCTGGCGGATGTTCCAGACGTTCAGGCATTTTGTCAGGCTTTAGTTAGAATCAAGCCTGTGTTTAAACCTGTTGCTCCACCTTGGAGCTTAAATTTGGTTCTTAAAGTTCTTCAGGGGGTTTCGTTTGAAACTCTTCATTCCATAGATATCAAACTCTTATCTTGGAAAGTTCTTTTTTTGGTAGCTATTTCCTCGGCTTGTAGAGTTTCCGAGTTATCTGCCTTACAATGTGATTCTCCTTATCTGATCTTCCATGCAGATAAGGTAGTTCTGCGTACCAAACCTGGGTTTTTACCTAAGGTGGTATCTAATAAGAATATCAATCAGGAGATTGTTGTTCCATCATTGTGTCCTAATCCTTCTTCAAAGAAGGAACGTCTATTACACAATCTTGACGTGGTTCGTGCTTTAAAGTATTATTTACAAGCTACTAAAGATTTTCGTCAAACACCTGCTTTGTTTGTTGTCTACTCTGGACAGAGGAGAGGCCAAAAGGCTTCGGCAACTTCTCTTTCTTTTTGGCTAAGGAGTATAATACGCTTAGCTTATGAGACTGCTGGCCAGCAGCCTCCTGAAAGGATTACAGCTCATTCTACTAGAGCTGTGGCTTCCACATGGGCCTTTAAAAATGAGGCTTCTGTTGAACAGATTTGCAAGGCGGCAACTTGGTCTTCGCTTCATACCTTTTCAAAATTCTATAAATTTGATACTTTTGCTTCTTCAGAGGCTATTTTTGGGAGAGAGGTTTTACAGGCAGTGGTACCTTCTGTTTAAGTACCTGCCTTGTCCCTCCTTTCATCCGTGTACTTTAGCTTTGGTATTGGTATCCCACAAGTAATGGATGATCCGTGGACTGGATACACCTTACAAGAGAAAACATAATTTATGCTTACCTGATAAATTTATTTCTCTTGTGGTGTATCCAGTCCACGGCCCGCCCTGTCATTTTAAGGCAGGTATTTTTTAATTTTAAACTACAGTCACCACTGCACCCTATGGTTTCTCTGCTTGTCTTCGGTCGAATGACTGGATATGGCAGTTAGGAGAGGAGCTATATAGCAGCTCTGCTGTGGGTGATCCTCTTGCAACTTCCTGTTGGGAAGGAGAATATCCCACAAGTAATGGATGATCCGTGGACTGGATACACCACAAGAGAAATACATTTATCCGGTAAGCATAAATTATGTTTTTCCTCAGGGGGATATGGAAGAAGATTTCTGCCCTGAGGTTTGATGATCTTAGCATTTGTAACTAAGATCCACGCTGGTTCCCACAAGACTTCTGAAGGTAACCATGAGACATCTTCAGTGTGGAGACCGGTTTCATGCTACAAGCAGCATTAAGGTATGTGCAGCCTTTTTTTTCTGAGGAGACTTGGTGTATCAGAACTGGCTGGCATTATTTCCCTGTATGGGAATGGGGTAAGCAGTAAAACCTATTTTAATAAGAGGGGCGTTACTGGAGTCCCTATATTATATTTATCATTGGTTGATATTTGGGCATTATGTGACATGGGAGACAATATAAAAAACAGTTTTATGTTTTTTATTTTTGGCACTTGAAACTTATTGGTTTTATGCTTGAGGGTTGTATTGTGTGTGTATTTTTACTTTAGTGCAAAACTGCATTTCCATGCGGTTTTGTTTGGGCCTACTCCAACTTTTGACCTTAAGGGGCGGGGCCTATTTTGGCGCAATTCCTTCAGGCTTAGCAGCAGCAAACAATAACTCGGTGGCTCCTGGACTGTGTAGCTGGTTTGAAGGGTTGGAAACTTGATTCTAAGTACCCTGGGGGCAGGTCTGCTGTGGCTACATGTTGATATAAGTACTTCTAAAGCCTTATTTCTGCCCTTGCTTCTGGGTGCAGTAATTTTTGGATTAACCAATGATATTTAGTTAAATTTGGGAATAATTTAAAGTTTTTTTGTGCATTTTGGAAAAATTGTTCACTTTTTATTTTCTTAAAGACACAGTACATGTTTTTTCTAATGTTTATTTTATGCTATAAATAAGTGTTTAAACGACTTTTATGGTATTACTAGTCTGTTTAACATGTCTGACATTGAGGTTTCTCATTGTTCTATGAGTTTATATGCTATTGTGCAACCCCCTCTAAACATTGTGTAACTTTTGTACTGAAAGGGCTTTACAATGTAAAAAGCATATTTTAAGTAAAGTAAGTGTGCCTAAGGATGATTCTCAGTCTGAAGAGAATCCGGATATGCCATCCAATTCTCCCCAAGTGTCACAACCTTTTATGCCCACACAAGCGACGCCTAGTACTTCTAGTGCGTCTAATTCCTTTTCTCTGCAGGAGATAGCTGAAGTTATGTCAACTACCCTTACAGAGGTATTGTCTAAATTACCAGTGTTGCAGGGTAAACGCAGTAGGTCAAGTATTAATGTAAATACTGAATCACCTGATGCTTTATTAGTTATTTCTGATGTTCCCTCACAGTGCTCTGAGTTGGGGATCAGGGAATTACTGTCTGAGGGTGAAATGTTTTTGTCTCAGACAGATTCGGATGCTATGTCATTTAAATTTAAGCTTGAACACCTCCGCCTGTTGCTTAGGGAGGTTTTAGCGACTGGATGATTGTGATTCTATTGTGATTCCTCCAGAAAAATTGTGTAAAATGGATATATATTTGGAAGTTCATACTTACACTGATGTTTTTTCCGGTTCCTAAGAGAATTTCGGAAATTATTAGTAAGGAGTGGGATAGACCAGGTATACCGTTTTCTCCCTCTCCTAATTTTCTGAAAATGTTTCCTATATCAGATACCATTCGGGAATCATGGCAAACGGTACCTAAGGTAGAGGGAGCTATATCGTCCCTAGCTTAAGCGTACTACTATACCCATTGAGGATAGTCGTGCTTTCAAGGACCCTATGGATAAGAAATTAGAGGGTCTACTAAAGAAATTATTTGTTAATCAGGGATTACTTTTACAACCTACGGCTTGCATTGTTCCAGTAACTACTGCAGCAGCTTTTTGGTTTGAGGCTCTAGAAGAGTCTCTTAAGGTTGAGACTCCATTAGATGACATTCTAGATAGAATTAAGACTCTTAAGGCTGTGACACACTGCAAGCGAAGCGGCGCGCAGCGTGTACATGCAGGTGTGTGCGCTCAGTGAGTCCTGCCTTTTCATCTCTGAGCACTCTGCTGCGTCAGGTCGCGTAGCTGAGCGCTCAGAGATTAAATATTTGATCTTCAGAAGCGATGTGACGCGGAGCAAAGCAGCTGCTTCGCCTCGCGTCGCTCCGCTTGCAGTGTGTCACAGCCTTTAAGCTAGCTAATTCTTTTATTAATGATGCCGCTTTTCAAATTGCTAAATTAGCGGCAAAAAAGGCAGGATTTTAGCACTTAGAGCATTGTGGCTCAAATCTTGGTCTGCTGACGTTTCATCAAAGCATAAGCTTTTAGCTATTCCCTTTAAAGGCAAGACCCTTTTTGGGCCAGAATTGAAGGAGATAATTTCTGATATTACAGGAGGTAAGGGCCACGCCCTACCTCAGGATAGGTCGGTTAAAATAAGGGGTAAACAGAATAATTTTTGTTCCTTTCGGAACTTTAAAGGAGGACCCCCTGCTTCTTCTTCTTCCACTAACCCACTGCTGGTCCTAAGACAGCATGAAGGAGTGGCCCCCGATCCGGGACCGGATCTAGTAGGGGGCAGACTTTCTTTCTTTGCTCAGGCTTGAGCAAGAGATGTTCAGGATTCCTGGGCACTAGAAATAGTGACCCACGGTTATCAATTGGAATTCAAGGATTTTCTCCCAAGAAGGAGATTTCATCTTTCAAAATTATCTGCAAACCAGATAAAAAGAGAGGCGTTCTTACGCTGTGTTAAAGACCTTTTTACTATGGGAGTAATCTGTCCTGTTCCAAAATTGGAACAGGGACAGGGGTTTTACTCAAACCTATTTGTGGTCCCCAAAAAAGAGGGAACGTTCAGACCCATTTTGGACCTCAAGTGTCTAAACAAATTTCTATGAGTTCCATCATTCAAGATGGAGACAATTCGAACGATTTTGCCAATGATCCAGGAGGGTCAATATATAACTATCGTGGATTTGAAGGATGCTTACCTTCATATTCCAATCCACAAAGATCATCGGTTTCTAAGGTTTGCCTTCTTGGACAAACATTATCAGTTTGTTGCTCTTTCGGGTTGGCCACAGCACCCAGAATCTTCACAAAGGTTCTAGGGTCTCTTTTGGCGGTTCTCAGACCGCAAGGGATAGCAGTGGCGCCTTATCTGGACAATATTCTGATTCAGGCGTCAACATATCATCTGACAAAATCTCACACGGACACAGTGTTGTCTTTTCTGAGAACTCACGGCTGGAAGGTGAACATAGAGAAGAGTTCACTTGTTGGTCAGAAAATCAAAGATTTTGAATACTTGCCGAGCACTTCTGTCCATTCCTCGGCCATCAGTGGCTCAGTGTATGGAGGTAATCGGATTAATGGTAGCGGCAATGGACATCGTTCCGTTTGCTCGCTTTCATCTCAGACCACTGCAACTATGCATGCTCGGTCAGTGGAATGGGGATTATGCAGATTTATTTCCAAAGATAATTCTGGATCAAGAGACCAGAAACTCTCTTCTTTGGTGGTTGTCGTCGGATCATCTGTCCCTGGGGACTTGTTTCCGCAGACCCTCGTGGGTGTTAGTTACAACAGATGCCAGCCTTCTGGGCTGGGGTGCAGTTTGGAATTCCCTGAAGGCTCAGGGTGTTTGGGCTCAAGTAGAGTCTCTACTTCCAATCAATATTTTGGAACTGAGGGCATTATTCAATGCACTTCAGGCGTGCCCTCAGTTGGCTTCGGCCAAATTCATCAGATTCCAGTCAGACAACATAACGACTGTGGCATATGTCAATCATCAGGGGGAAACAAGGAGTTCCTTAGCGATGATAGAAGTATCCAAGATAATCAGTTGGGCAGAGGCCCACTCTTGTCATCTGTCAGCGATCTACATCCCAGGAGTAGAGAACTGGGAAGCAGATTTTCTAAGTCGACAGACTTTTCATCCGGGGGAGTGGGAACTTCACCCGGAGGTATTTGCCTCATTGATTCTCAGATGGGGCAGACCGGAATTGGATTTGATGGCATCTCGTCAGAATGCCAAGCTTCCAAGATACGGATCCTGAGGCCGAACTGATAGATGCCTTGGCTGTACCTTGGTTGTTCAGCCTAGCTTATATGTTTCCGCCATTTCCTCTCCTCCCACGCGTGATTGCTCGAATCAAACAGGAGAGAGCTTCAGTGATCCTGATAGCGCCTGCGTGGCCACTCAGGACTTGGTATGCGGATCTAGTGGACATGTCCTCTTTGCCACCGTGGAAACTTCCATTGAGACAGGACCTTCTCATTCAAGGTCCTTTCCAACATCCAAATCTAATTTCTCTGCAACTGACTGCGTGGAGATTGAACGCTTGATTTTATCGAAGCGAGGATTCTCTGATTCAGTTATCAATACTTTGATACAGGCTAGAAAGCCCGTCACTAGAAAAATCTATCATAAGATATGGAGTAAATATCTTTATTGGTGTGAATCCAAGGGTTACTCATGGAGTAAAGTTAGGATTCCTAGGATTTTGTCTTATCTCCAAGGAGTATTGGAGAAAGGGTTATCAGCAAGTTCCTTAAAGGGACAAATTTCAGCTTTGTCAATTCTGTTTCACAAACGTTTGGCAAATGTATCAAATGTTCAGTCTTTTTGTCAGGCTCTATCTAGAATTAAGCCTGTATTTAGACCTATTACTCCTCCCTGGAGTTTGAATTTAGTTCTTCGAGTTCTGCAAGAGGTTCCGTTTGAACCTATGCATTCCATAGATATTACACTATTATCTTGGAAAGTTCTGTTTTTGGTTGTTATTTCTTCTGCTCGAAGAGTTTCTGAGCTTTCAGCGTTACAGTGTGATTCACCTTATCTCATATTTCATTCTGATAAGGTGGTTTTACGTACCAAACCTGGGTTCCTTCCTAAGGTTGTTTCGAATAAGAATATTAATCAGGAAATTGTTGTTCCATCCTTGTGTCCTAATCCTTCTAAGAAGGAGCGTCTGTTACATAACTTGGACGTGGTCCGTGCCTTAAAGTTTTACTTACAGGCAACTAAGGATTTCCGTCAATCATCTTCATTATTCATTGTTTATTCTGGAAAGCGTAGGGGTCAGAAATCTACGGCTACCTCTCTTTCTTTTTGGCTGAGAAGTATTATCCGCCTGGCATATGAGACTGCTGGACAGCAGCCTCCTGAAAGAATTACGGCTCATTCTACTAGGGCTGTGCCTTCCACATTGGTTTTTAAAAACGATGCATCTGTTGAACGGATTTGTAAGGCTGCGACTTAGTCGTCCCTTCACACTTTTTCCAAATTTTCCAAATTTGATACTTTTGCTTCTTCTGAGGCTATCTTTGGGAGAAAGGTTGTTCATGCGGTGGTGCCTTCCGTTTAGGTTCCTGTCTTGTCCCTCCCTTTCAACCGTGTCCTATTGCTTTGGTATTGGTTTCCCACAAGTAAGGATGAAATCCGTGGACTCGTCATATCTTTGTAAAAGAAAACTAAATTTATGCTTACTTGATGAATTACTTTCTGTTACGATATGACAAGTCCACGGCCCACCCTGTTATTTTAAGACAGATTTATTTTATTTTTTGAAAACTTCAGTCACCTCTGCACCTTTTAGCCTTTCCTTTCTCTCTTCCTATACCTTCGGCTGAATGACTGAGGGTGGAGGGGAAGGGGAGGGGCTATATATACAGCTCTGCATTGGTGCTCTTTATCAGGTAAGCATACATTTAGTTTTTAACGATTTAAACTTGCAATGTGAATGAAGTAAGATGGCATAATATATAGAGATGATAGGAGGTATAAAAAGAATAAATGCAAGTATTTACATAGGCTAAACAAAACCTAATTGCAGCATAATTGCAAGACGGTATACCTATCCAGGAACTAGGCACATCAGACTATTCTGTCCTCATAAATAGTCCTGGAGATTTAGAGCTTAGTTCAGAGATGGGAGCACAATGAAAAAAGTAGTGTTGCAGCTTAGTGATTAGTGCACTATTAGGAACAAACAGTGTATACAATTTTTTTTTTGCACTTATATATTTATACTAGTTTTACATATCTGTAACGGTAATTCTATCTCCATTACCACACGGCAAGAGCCCAGCATTTAAGTTGTACTGCTGCAGGATAAGAAACATGAGAACGTTATTAAATACAATCTCTTTGTAAATATTGATAGCGCAACTTGTGAAAAAGAGAGCCGCTAGCGTTAACCCATCCTCCTCCAGAATCCAACCGATCCCAGATAGGGGCAGGGAGTTAAGGTAATAGTAGAGCTCCACATCAAATTAAGCATTTTATACGGAATAAAGTCCATAATGTTCCAGCCGTATTTAGGCTAATGAAAGAGACAACTTAAACAGCAGTATGAAATGTGTAACTTAGCAGTGAAAATGGCCCTTAACGTGAGTTTGAGAGTACAGATGAATATATGAACCAGTACTCGTAAACCCCGATAGCGTGTCTGCAGAAGCTCATCCGATGCCCAATTTGATGGCAGGAGGGGCTAGTAAGTGTTCCCTGGGGGGGGGTCCTCATCGATGCACGTCACTTAGCTGTGGACCATGCGGCTGGCACATGGAGATAGGCAAGAGCAATGAACGAGTCGAGTTCAGAGTCTTTCTCCTTCCCCGACAATCAGGTCCGCTCTCTACACCATCATGACCATGCTGGTTACCACAGCAAGAATCTCTCTCTGGCGTAGCACTCACACCTTTCTAGCAACACCGATCAGTGTAGTGCTGGTGTTGTCGTCAGCTCCGCTTCCAGAACTGAATTGACTGGTGCCTTGTGCAGAGATACCAGCGGGTTGCGGTTGTAATTTTCTACGAGGGGTGGCAGTGGGCGCAGAGCTCCATCTAGCTGGGCTTCTTTTCAGTGAGAGCTCTGAAGGAATCAGGTCCACTTCTTCCATAGGCTAGACCCTAGTGGGGTCATGCGGGGGAGTCACGGCCGGGGCCATATCAGCACATATTAGTCTATGGTTTCCGAAGTTGGTCTTTCCCTGTTGCACAATAGACAATGGTAGCAACTCCGGTTGCTCCATGGGTAAATGATCCTTTGTTCGATCCCCAGCTGCTTGTTTAGACCCCGTTACAGGTAGTTCTCCATTTTCATATTTCCAAGCCGCCGCCATTTGCCTCTCAAGTTGCTCAAAATATTCTGACAAAATAGTGCAGATCTTTTCCAGCAGCAAAGCGGATTCACGCTCCATTCTGATGATCAGAGGCTATATGTCTAGAGTAAGGCTTAAAGATGTAGAAGTAGTTTCTTACATGTAATTAGCAAGAGTCCATGAGCTAGTGACGTATGGGATATACATTCCTACCAGGAGGGGCAAAGTTTCCCAAACCTCAAAATGCCTATAAATACACCCCTCACCACACCCACAATTCAGTTTTACAAACTTTGCCTCCGATGGAGGTGGTGAAGTAAGTTTGTGCTAGATTCTACGTTGATATGCGCTCCGCAGCAAGTTGGAGCCCGGTTTTCCTCTCAGCGTGCAGTGAATGTCAGAGGGATGTGACGAGAGTATTGCCTATTTGAATGCAGTGATCTCCTTCTACGGGGTCTATTTCATAGGTTCTCTGTTATCGGTCGTAGAGATTCATCTCTTACCTCCCTTTTCAGATCGACGATATACTCTTATATATACCATTACCTCTGCTGATTCTCGTTTCAGTACTGGTTTGGCTATCTGCTATATGTAGATGAGTGTCCTGGGGTAAGTAAGTCTTATTTTCTGTGACACTCCTAGCTATGGTTGGGCACTTTGTTTATAAAGTTCTAAATATATGTATTCAAACATTTATTTGCCTTGACTCAGAATGTTCAACTTTCCTTATTTTCAGACAGTCAGTTTCATATTTGGGATAATGCATTTTAATTTAACATTTTTCTTACCTTAAAATTTGACTTTTTCCCTGTGGGCTGTTAGGCTCGCGGGGGCTGAAAATGCTTCATTTTATTGCGTCATTCTTGGCGCGGACTTTTTTGGCGCAAAAATTCTATTTCTGTTTCCGGCGTCATACGTGTCGCCGGAAGTTGCGTCATTTTTTGACGTTATTTTGCGCCAAAAATGTCGGCGTTCCGGACGTGGCGTCATTTTTGGCGCCAGAAAGCATTTAGGCGCCAAATAATGTGGGCGTCTTATTTGGCGCGAAAAAATATGGGCATCGCTTTTGTCTCCACATTATTTAAGTCTCATTTTTTATTGCTTCTGGTTGCTAGAAGCTTGTTCTTTGGCATTTTTTCCCATTCCTGAAACTGTCATTTAAGGAATTTGATCAATTTTGCTTTATATATATATGTTGTTTTTTCTCTTACATATTGCAAGATGTCTCACGTTGCATCTGAGTCAGAAGATACTACAGGAAAATCGCTGTCTAGTGCTGGATCTACCAAAGCTAAGTGTATCTGCTGTAAACTTTTGGTAGCTATTCCTCCAGCTGTTGTTTGTATTGATTGTCATGACAAACTTGTTAAAGCAGATAATATTTCCTTTAGTAAAGTACCATTGCCTGTTGCAGTTCCTTCAACATCTAAGGTGCAGAATGTTCCTGATAATATGAGATTTTGTTTCTGAATCCATAAAGAAGGCTATGTCTGTTATTTCTCCTTCTAGTAAACGTAAAAAATCTTTTAAAACTTCTCTCCCTACAGATGAATTTTTAAATGAACATCATCATTCTGATTCTGATGATTCCTCTGGTTCAGAGGATTCTGTCTCAGAGGTTGATGCTGATAAATCTTCATATTTATTTAAAATGGAATTTATTCGTTCTTTACTTAAAGAAGTACTAATTGCTTTAGAAATAGAGGATTCTGGTCCTCTTGATACTAATTCTAAACGTTTAGATAAGGTATTTAAAGCTCCTGTGGTTATTCCAGAAGTTTTTCCTGTTCCTAATGCTATTTCTGCAGTAATTTCCAAAGAATGGGATAATTTGGGTAATTCATTTACTCCTTCTAAACGTTTTAAGCAATTATATCCTGTGCCGTCTGACAGATTAGAATTTTGGGACAAAATCCCTAAAGTTGATGGGGCTATTTCTACCCTTGCTAAACGTACTACTATTCCTACGTCAGATGGTACTTCGTTTAAGGATCCTCTAGATAGGAAAATTGAATCCTTTCTAAGAAAAGCTTATCTGTGTTCAGGTAATCTTCTTAGACCTGCTATATCTTTGGCTGATGTTGCTGCAGCTTCAACTTTTTGGTTGGAAACTCTAGCGCAACAAGTAACACATCGTGATTCTCATGATATTATTATTCTTCTTCAGCATGCTAATAATTTTATCTGTGATGCCATTTTTGATATTATCAGAGTTGATGTCAGGTTTATGTCTCTAGCTATTTTAGCTAGAAGAGCTTTATGGCTTAAAACTTGGAATGCTGATATGGCTTCTAAATCAACTTTACTTTCCATTTCTTTCCAGGGTAACAAATTATTTGGTTCTCAGTTGGATTCCATTATTTCAACTGTTACTGGTGGGAAAGGAACTTTTTTACCACAGGATAAAAAATCTAAAGGTAAAAACAGGGCTAATAATCGTTTTCGTTCCTTTCGTTTCAACAAAGAACAAAAGCCTGATCCTTCATCCTCAGGAGCAGTTTCAGTTTGGAGACCATCTCCAGTCTGGAATAAATCCAAGCCAGCTAGAAAGGCAAAGCCTGCTTCTAAGTCCACATGAAGGTGCGGCCCTCATTCCAGCTCAGCTGGTAGGGGGCAGGTTACGTTTTTTCAAGGAAATTTGGATCAATTCTGTTCACAATCTTTGGATTCAGAGCATTGTTTCAGAAGGGTACAGAATTGGTTTCAAGTTGAGACCTCCTGCAAAGAGATTTTTTCTTTCCCGTGTCCCAGTAAATCCAGTAAAAGCTCAAGCATTTCTGAAATGTGTTTCAGATCTAGAGTTGACTGGAGTAATTATGCCAGTTCCAGTTCCGGAACAGGGGATGGGGTTTTATTCAAATCTCTTCATTGTACCAAAGAAGGAGAATTCTTTCAGACCAGTTCTGGATCTAAAAATATTGAATCGTTATGTAAGGATACCAACGTTCAAGATGGTAACTGTAAGGACTATCTTACCTTTTGTTCAGCAAGGGAATTATATGTCCACAATAGATTTACAGGATGCATATCTGCATATTCCGATTCATCCAGATCATTATCAGTTCCTGAGATTCTCGTTTCTGGACAAGCATTACCAATTTGTGGCTCTGCCGTTTGGCCTAGCTACAGCTCCAAGAATTTTTACAAAGGTTCTCGGTGCCCTGCTGTCTGTAATCAGAGAACAGGGTATTGTGGTATTTCCTTATTTGGACGATATCTTGGTACTTGCTCAGTCTTTACATTTAGCAGAATCTCATACGAATCGACTTGTGTTGTTTCTTCAAGATCATGGTTGGAGGATCAATTTACCAAAAAGTTCTTTGATTCCTCAGACAAGGGTAACCTTTCTGGGTTTCCAGATGGATTCAGTGTCCATGACTCTGTCTTTAACAGACAAGAGACGTCTAAAGTTGATTGCAGCTTGTCGAAACCTTCAGTCACAATCATTCCCTTCGGTAGCCTTATGCATGGAAATTCTAGGTCTTATGACTGCTGCATCGGACGCGATCCCCTTTGCTCGTTTTCACATGCGACCTCTTCAGCTTTGTATGCTGAAGCAATGGTGCAAGGATTACACGAAGATATCTCAATTAATATCTTTAAAACCGATTGTTCGACACTCTCTAACATGGTGGACAGATCACCATCGTTTAATTCAGGGGGCTTCTTTTGTGCTTCCGACCTGGACTGTAATTTCAACAGATGCAAGTCTCACAGGTTGGGGAGCTGTGTGGGGATCTCTGACGGCACAAGGAGTTTGGGAATCTCAGGAGGTGAGATTACCGATCAATATTTTGGAACTCCGTGCAATTTTCAGAGCTCTTCAGTCTTGGCCTCTTCTGAAGAGAGAATCGTTCATTTGTTTTCAGACAGACAATGTCACAACTGTGGCATACATCAATCATCAAGGAGGGACTCACAGTCCTCTGGCTATGAAAGAAGTATCTCGAATTTTGGTTTGGGCGGAATCCAGCTCCTGTCTAATCTCTGCGGTTCATATCCCAGGTGTAGACAATTGGGAAGCGGATTATCTCAGTCGCCAAACGTTGCATCCGGGCGAATGGTCTCTTCACCCAGAGGTATTTCTTCAGATTGTTCAAATGTGGGAATTTCCAGAAATAGATCTGATGGCGTCCCATCTAAACAAGAAACTTCCCAGGTATCTGTCCAGATCCCGGGATCCTCAGGCGGAGGCAGTGGATGTATTATCACTTCCTTGGAAGTATCATCCTGACTATATCTTTCCGCCTCTAGTTCTTCTTCCAAGAGTAATCTCCAAGATTCTGAAGGAATGCTCGTTTGTTCTGCTGGTAGCTCCGGCATGGCCTCACAGGTTTTGGTATGCGGATCTTGTCCGGATGGCCTCTTGCCAACCGTGGACTCTTCCGTTAAGACCAGACCTTCTGTCACAAGGTCCTTTTTTCCATCAGGATCTGAAATCCTTAAATTTAAAGGTATGGAGATTGAACGCTTGATTCTTGGTCAAAGAGGTTTCTCTGACTCTGTGATTAATACTATGTTACAGGCTCGTAAATCTGTATCTCGAGAGATATATTATAGAGTCTGGAAGACTTATATTTCTTGGTGTCTTTCTCATCATTTTTCCTGGCATTCTTTTAGAATACCGATAATTTTACAGTTTCTTCAGGATGGTTTAGATAAGGGTTTGTCCGCAAGTTCTTTGAAAGGACAAATCTCTGCTCTTTCTGTTCTTTTTCACAGAAAGATTGCTATTCTTCCTGATATTCATTGTTTTGTACAAGCTTTGGTTCGTATAAAACCTGTCATTAAGTCAATTTCTCCTCCTTGGAGTTTGAATTTGGTTCTGGGAGCTCTTCAAGCTCCTCCGTTTGAACCTATGCATTCATTGGACATTAAATTACTTTCTTGGAAAGTTTTGTTCCTTTTGGCCATCTCTTCTGCCAGAAGAGTTTCTGAATTATCTGCTCTTTCTTGTGAGTCTCCTTTTCTGATTTTTCATCAGGATAAGGCGGTGTTGCGAACTTCTTTTGAATTTTTACCTAAAGTTGTGAATTCCAACAACATTAGTAGAGAAATTGTGGTTCCTTCATTATGTCCTAATCCTAAGAATTCTAAGGAGAAATCGTTGCATTCTTTGGATGTTGTCAGAGCTTTGAAATATTATGTTGAAGCTACGAAATCTTTTCGTAAGACTTCTAGTCTATTTTTTATCTTTTCCGGTTCTAGAAAAGGCCAGAAAGCTTCTGCCATTTCTTTGGCATCTTGGTTGATATCTTTAATTCATCTTGCCTATGTTGAGTCGGGTAAAACTCCGCCTCAGAGAATTACAGCTCATTCTACTAGGTCAGTTTCTACTTCCTGGGCGTTTAGGAATGAAGCTTCGGTTGGCCAGATCTGCAAAGCAGCAACTTGGTCCTCTTTGCATACTTTTACTAAATTCTACCATTTTGATGTATTTTCTTCTTCTGAAGCAGTTTTTGGTAGAAAAGTACTTCAGGCAGCGGTTTCAGTTTGAATCTTCTGCTTATGTTTTTCGTTAAACTTTATTTTGGGTGTGGATTATTTTCAGCAGGAATTGGCTGTCTTTATTTTATCCCTCCCTCTCTAGTGACTCTTGTGTGGAAAGATCCACATCTTGGGTAGTCATTATCCCATACGTCACTAGCTCATGGACTCTTGCTAATTACATGAAAGAAAACATAATTTATGTAAGAACTTACCTGATAAATTCATTTCTTTCATATTAGCAAGAGTCCATGAGGCCCGCCCTTTTTTTGTGGTGGTTATGATTTTGTATAAAGCACAATTATTCCAATTCCTTATTTTATATGCTTTCGCACTTTTTTATCACCCCACTTCTTGGCTATTCGTTAAACTGAATTGTGGGTGTGGTGAGGGGTGTATTTATAGGCATTTTGAGGTTTGGGAAACTTTGCCCCTCCTGGTAGGAATGTATATCCCATACGTCACTAGCTCATGGACTCTTGCTAATATGAAAGAAATGAATTTATCAGGTAAGTTCTTACATAAATTATGTTTTTAAGTGTCTAAGCACTGTATACCCGGCTTACAAGATACGGGGGGGGGGGGGGGTTGTTGAGTGCCTCACACGGAGGTGTCAGCCCTAGGCCTCAATGCTCCGGATCGGCTGAGAAAAGTAGGATTTCAACAATAAACATATCCTTGGGTTCAGTTTGAGTAGCTGATTTCAAAAGTTTGATGTTGTAGCTTAGATGATCTTGCTATGCACCGATAATAGGCAGGTTACCAGTGATCTATCTAGAGCATCCAATATTGCGACGATTCAAGGTGCTGCCCAGAGACACACCCCCTCGAGGGCTCTTCTTTTATTGCTCCAATCTCACAGTTGGAAGATCAACTCAGGAAAGAGTTCCCTGGTTACCAGCAACAGGGTGGAGTTCCTGGGCACGATAATAGACTCAATGTCTATAAAAATATTTCTCACAGACCATCGAAGCAGGAAGATTGCGTGCTCTTGTCTTGCCCTTCTGTCCTCCTCAAGCCCCTCGGTGGCTCAGTGTATACAGTTGACTCATGGTTTCCAGCATAGACGTCATTCGATTCCATCCAGGTTCCATCTCAGACCTCTTTATTGTGCATAGTGAGACAGTGGATCAGTGATCATTCAGATCTATCACAGCAGATATCCATGGATGCTTGGACTCGGATCTCCCTCTTTGTGGATCCGTCTGGAGCAACTGACCATGGAGACATCCTTCTTGAGACCGTCCTGGAAGGTTGTGACCACGGACGCGAATCTGGCAGGATGGTGAGCTGTTTGGGGTGCCAGGATGGCACAAGGATAATGGACCCGGGAGGAGTCTCTCCTTCCAATAAATATTCTAGAACTCTGAACAATCTACAATGCTCTGAGCGCATGGCCTCCTCTGGGGTAGTTCAACTTCATCAGATTCCAGACCGAGAACATTACCTCGGTGGCTTACATCAACCATCAGGGGGGTACTAGGAGCTCCCAAGCCATGAGGGAGGTGTCTCGGATCTTGGAGTGGGCGGAGTCTCGGATCTTGGAGTGGGCGGAGTCCCTCAGTTGCTCGCTTTCAGCGATTCACATTCCAGGTGTGGACAACTGGGAAGCAGATTTTCTCAGCAGTCAATCCTTCCATCCGGGGGAATGGACTCTCCACCCCGAAGTGTTTGCACTTAAAGGGACACATTTCGGCATTATCAGTCTTGTTGCATAGGAGACTTGCTGAGCTTCCTGACATACAATCTTTTGTTCAGGCTCTGTCTAGAATCAGGCCTGTCTTTAGACAGTCTGCTCCTCCATGGAGTTTAAACTTGGTCCTTAAGGTGTTGCAGAGGGTTCCGTTTGAGCCTATGCACTCCATTGACATTAAGATTCTGTCCTGGAAGGTTTTTTTCCTGTTGGCCTTTGCATCGGCACGCAGAGTATCTGAACTGACTGCCTTGCAATGTGAGCATCCTTATCTGGTTTTTCATGCAGATAAGGCTGTGCTTCGCACTGGTTTGGGGTTTCTTCCCAAAGTGGTGTCTAACCGTAACATCAGGAAATAATTGTTCCTTCTCTATGTCCTAACCCTTCTTCTTCTAAGGAGAGGTTACTTTATAACCTGGATGTGGTTCGTGCCTTGAAGTTCTGTCTTCAGGCTACAAAGGATTTCAGACAGTCTACATCTCTTTTTGTGGTGTATTCAGGGAAGTGCAAGGGGCAAGAAAGCCTCTTCTACTTCTTTGTCCTTTTGGTTAAGGAGTTTGATTCGCTTGGCCTATGAGACACTGGGACATAAGCCTCCTCAGAGGATCACGGCTCATTCAACTAGAGCTGTGGGTTCATCTTGGGCCTTCAAGAATGAGGCCTCTATGGAGCAAATTTGTAAGGCAACTACCTGGTCCTCCTTACACACTTTTACAAAGTTTTTCAAATTTGACGTTCTTGCTTCTGCGGAAGCTGTTTTTGGGGGAGAAGTTTTGCAAGCTGTGGTGCCCTCAGATCAGGGTCCGCCTTTTACCCTCCCGGTTTCATTCAGTGTCTAGAGCTTGGGTATATGTTCCCAACAGTAATGAATGAAGCCGTGGACTCTCCTCCCCTTTAGATGGAAAACATAAATTATGCTTACCTGATAATTTCATTTCCCTTGAGGGGAGGAGAGTCCACGGCTCCCGCCCGTATTTTCGATAGGCGGACCTAAATTTAATTCATCTTCTGGTACCATTTAGACCCTGTTTCTCCTACTGTTCCTTGTTCCCTCGGCAGAATGACTGGGGGATGAGGGAAGTGGGAAAGGTATTTAAACCTTTGAGTGGGGTGTCCTCCTGGTTGCCAGGTTCTTAATTCCCAACAGTAATGAATGAAGCCGTGGACTCTCCCCCCCCGATGGAAATGAAATTATCAGGTAAGCATAATTTGTTTTTTCCTGTGGCTGTGACTACAGTAATGGATTCTGAATTAGATCAGTTGATGTCTGTGGACAAATGCTTACTATGTTTAGAGGCTCAAATTGTCCTGCCAATGCAATTTTATTCCTCATGCTTATCAAAAAAACTCTGACATTTTAAAGACAAGTTACTCCCTTCTGAGCCAAGTGTCTCTCAGGACAATGCTGTCCGTGACATGCCTCAGCTTTCTCCTCAAATGTCCCAAGCCATAATTGTGCCTCATACTGTGCCTTCTGTATCTCCTCAACCTCCCGGGGGTGTTTACTTACCTGGGGATTTTGCCGCTCACATTGCCTCTGCAGTAACAGCAGCTTTGTCAGTTTTCCCTTATTCGTGTAAGTGTAAGAGAAAATCTAAACATTTTACCGCTAGTAAGGTTTCTGACCCCTCTAAGTCTGCGCTGGTCAACCTTTCTCAATTGTCTGATGAGGAAAATACTTCAGTAGCTTCTGAAGTTGAGATCTTAGATTCTGACTCCTTGGCGGTGAAATCTTCAGAATCTAAAGAGGTTAATTTTAGATTTAAGCTTGAACATCTTTGCTTACTTCTTGACGAGGTTCTAGCTACTTTGGATGACTCTGAACCTTCGGTTGCTGCCAACCCTAGGACGTCTTTTAAGCTGGATAGAGTTTATGATTCTCCTTCTTATGTTTTTCCTGTTTCTAGAAAAAATTCAGAAGTTATAGCACAGGAATGGGATAAACCAGGGGTACCGTTTTCCCCTTTCCCTGTTTTTAAAAAGATCTTTCCTGTTGCTGACTCTATTAGAGACTCATGGCACACTATTCCTAAGGTAGGGTGCTATTTATATTCTAGCTAAGAGAACTACAATTCCTATAGAAGATAGTTGTTATTTTAAGGATTCTATGGATAAAAAGCTGGAGGCTTATTTAAAAAACATGTATGTCCATCAGGGTTTTCAGTGGAAACCTGCGGCAAGTATTGCCATGGTTGCGGGAGCAGCATCTTATTGGTGTGATGCCCTATATGATTTCAGAAGAGACTACTGTAGAGGAGATCCAAGACAGGATCAAGGCTCTTAAACTGGCCAATACCTTTATCTGTGATGCCAACATGCAGGTAATTAGACTGGGAGCTAAGATATCTAGCTTCACTGTTTTAGCTCACAGAGCTCTGTGGTTAAAATCTTGGTCAGTTGCTGTTTCTTCAAAGGCCAAGCTTTTGGTTTTGCCCTATAAGGGTAAGCTAGATATCATTTCAGAGATTACGGGTGGAAAGGGATCTTTCCTACCTCAGGACAAGAAGAATAGACCTAAGGGTCGTCAGACTTCTAATTTTAGTTCCTTTCGGAATTTTAAGGGACGGAAGTTATTATTATTATTATTATTATTATAATTATTATAATTATTACTATTATTATTATTATTCTTTATTTATTAAGCGCCAACAGATTCCGCAGCTCTATCCATGGGTACAAAGATAAAAGTACAATACAATATTAAAGACATCAGACAAAGTTTATCAAACAAATACAGTGGGAATTGAGGGCCCTGTTCCTGTGGGAACTTATAATCTTGATAGGTAGGAGGGTGAGAAACAGGAAGTGGGGACTGCAAAGGTGAGAATGTTAGTGCGGAGTTAGATGAGGGCAGCTATTAGGCAAGTGGAATTAATTTGTTACTGATTTGGAGATAGGCTTCCCTGAACAAAAAGGTCTTTAGGGAGCGTTTAAAGGAGGAAAGGTTAGGGGAACGTCTGACAGCTCGAGGAAGTGCGTTCTACATGGTTGATGCCGCAGGAGAGAAGTCCTGTAGTCTAGCTTGGGAGGAGGTGATGGTAGAAGATGCAAGGAGCAGGTCATTGTTGGATGTTAGGGGGCGGGCTGGAGTATATTAAGTGAGGACAGGTAGGGGGGGTTGCATTGGTGGCGTTGTTGGTCAGGGTGAGAATTTTGAATTTAATTCTGCTGTGAATGGGGAGCCAGTGAAGGGACTTGCAGAGAGGTGCAGCAGATACAGAGCGTCGGGAGAGGTGGATTAGCTTAGCAGAGGCATTTAAGATGGATTGAAGAGGGGAGAGGCGGGAGAGAGGGAGGCCAGTTAGTAGGTTATTACAGTAGTCAAGTCGGGAAATTACCAGGGAGTGGATTAGCTGTTTAGTAATTTCAGCACTCCGAAACCTACAAATTTTGGAGATATTGCGTAGGTGGTTGCGACAGGACGAAGAGAGCAATTGGATGCGGTCTATGAAGGATAGGTTTGAGTCAAGTGTAACTCCTAGGCATCGGACTTGGGGTGATAGGGAGATAGTGGTGTCAACAACAGTGATTGATAAGTTAGAAACTGGGGTAGAATTAGAGGGGGGGAGATTAGAAGGAGCTCAGTCTAGGACATGTTGATTTTTTAGGTGACCATCCAAGAAGAAATGCCAGATAAGCAGACACTGATGTGAGAAAGAACAGAAGGAGAGAGTGCAGGGGTGGATAGGTAGATCTGAGTATCATCAGCATAGGGGTGATAGTTGAAGCCATAGCTACTGATAAGTTTACCCAGTGAGGAAGAATAAATAGAGAAGAGGACCCAGAACAGAGCCTTGAGGTACTCCAACAGGCAATGGAGAGGAGGAGTCGCCAGCAAAGGAGACAGAAAAGGACCTATTAGAGAGATAAGAGTGGATCCAGGAGAGGGCAGTGTCAGAGAGCCCAAGGGAGCTCAGAGTCCGTAGGAGATGGGAATGGTCAACGGTGTCAAAGGCAGCAGACAGGTCAAGTAAGATAAGTATTGAGTAGTGGCCGTTGTTTTTAGCAGAAAGAAGATCGTTGGTAACCTTGGTGAGGGCAGTCTCCGTTAAGTGTTGGGGACGGAAGCCAGATTGCAAGGGGTCAAGCAATGAGTTGGATTAAGCGATCAAAAACTAGTTTTTTCCAGGACTTTTGAAGCTAGCGGATGCAGTGATATGGGGCGATAGTTTGCAGGATAATTGGGGTAGGGTTTTTTGAGGATGGGGGTGACCTTTGCATGTTTGAAGGAAGGTGGGACTGAACCGGTAGTAAGGGATAGGTTGAATATGTAAGAGTTGGAGTGAGGGTAGAAGACAGAGAAGGTATAAGATGTGAAGGGATAGGGTCAAGTGGGCAGGTAGTGAGGTGTGAGGAAGACAATAGGGAACTCCATTCTCAGTGGTTGGGGGGAAGGTGCTGAGTGGTGAAGGGAGTGGCCGGGGGCGTAGATGGAAGGTTGCCGTCTTGTGTTGGGATATTGCTTCAGATGATAAGTGTTTTGTTGAAAAAGTAGTCTGCCAGGTCTTAAGCACTAAAGGCAGATGAAGGGGGAGGTGCAGGTGGTAGAGGAGAGAGTCGAAAATGGAGAAGGCGTTAAGGGTTTGAGGAGTGAGTAGATATAAGAGAAGTAGGTTTGCTTGGCTAAGTGAAGGGTAGAGGAGTAAGTATAAAGAATTAACTTATAGTGGAGGAAATCTGGTTCAGAGCGGTATTTCCTCCAGGCACGTTCAGCAACACGGGAGCATTTTTGCAGGTAGCGTGTTTGCTTACAGTGCCAGGGTTGGAGCGGACGACGTGGGGTTTTGCGTATTTGGGGAGGAGCAAAAGTGTCAAGTGCAGAGGAGAGAGTATTGTTATAGTGGATTGTAGCAAGGTCAGGGCAGGATATCGTGGAAGTGTGGGGGAGCCGTTTTTGAATAAGCTTGGAAAGTTGGAAAGGATCCACAGTGTGCAGATTTCTACAGGTGCGGGGGCGAGGGGGAGAAGTAGGTTTAGCCTGTATATTAAAGGGACAGTATACACTCATTTTCATATAACTGCATGTAATAGACACTACTATAAAGAATAAGATGCACAGATACTGATATAAAAATCCAGTATAAAACTGTTTAAAAACTTACTTAGAAGCTGTCAATTTGGCTCTGTTGAAAATGCAGCTGGAAAGCCCACTGCAAGTGGCAAATAAGACACTCCCCCTTCTTTTGCATATGAAAAGACCCTTTACACAAACAGGAGCAAGCTGGAGAAGGTAGCTGACGGTATTCACATAAAAGTTTGGGGCTTGGTTAGGAGTCTGAAAATCAGAGCAATGTTATTTAAAAATAAACAAAACTATACATTTATTTTTTTTAAAAACTTTATGGGCTATATAAATAGATCATCTACAAAACATTTATGCAAAGAAAAAATGAGTGTATAATGGCCCTTTAAAGGGACACTGAACCCCAAATTTTTCTTTTGTAATTCAGAAAGAGCATGCAATTTTAAGCAACTTTCTAATTTACTCCTATTATCAATTTTTCTTCGTTCTCTTGCTATCTTTTTTTGAAAAAGGCATCTAAACTTTTTTTGGGTTCAGTATTCTGGACAGCCCTTTTTTTATTGGTGGATGAATTTATCCACCAATCAGCAAGGACAACCCAGGTTGTTCACCGAAAATGGGCCGGCATCTAAACTTACATTCTTGCATTTCAAATAAAGATACTAAGAGAATGAAGAAAATTATATATTCTAATAATAGAAGTAAATTAGAAAGTTGCTTAAAATTTCATGCTCAATCTGAATCACGAAAGAAAATTTTTGGTTACAGTGTCCCTTTAAGATTAAAGGTGAGCAGATGGTGGTCTGAGATGGGAAATGGGCAACAGGTGACGTCAGAGAGAGAGCAGAGGTAGGCGAATACCAGATCAATAGAGTGTACGTTGCGGTGAGTAGGGAATAGGGTGGATTGTGAGAGACCAAATGAGTTTGTGAGTGAGAGAAGCTTAGAGGCAGCAGGGGCAGATGGGTTATCAATGGGGATGTTGAAGTCCCCCAGGATTAGAGCAGGTGTATTTGTAGAGAGAAAATGAGAAAACCAGGCAGCAAAGTTATCAAGAAATTAGGAGGTTGGTCCAGGGGGCGATAGATAACTGCCACCCTGAGGGAGAGGGGGGAGAACAGGCGGATGCAGTGAATTTCAAAGAAGGAAAAGGAGAGAGATGGATGAGGGTGCAGGTACTGATAGGAGCAGGAGGGGGGAGAGTAAGATACCAACCCCGCCACCATGTCTCCCACCTGGCCTAGGTGTGTGGCTAAAGTGGAGACCACCGTGAGTGAGAGCATTAATGGAAGCAGTGTCAGAAGAAGATAACCAGGTTTCAGTAATTGCTAGAATATTGAAGGCGTTAGAAACAAACAGGTCGTGAACAGTTGTAAGTTTGTTACATACAGAGCATGCATATGGGATAAGCGCTGTGGGTTAATAGAGATGAGATCGTTAGGATTGCGTGACCTAGAGTTTTTGCAGTGGGGTAAGAAGTTCTCCTCTTCTTTTTCCAGACTAATCCAGGTCCTCTTGGAAAACCAGCTAGCCATGGAATAAGGGAAAACAAAACAAGAAGCCTTCTGCTGACTATAAATCAGCATGAAGGGTCTGCTCCTGATCTAATTTTGGATTAAGTGGGGGACAGACTTTCTCTTTTTGTCAGGCTTGGATACGAGATGTCCCAGATCCATGGGCTGTGGACATTGTATCCCAGGGTTACAAAATAGCATTTAAGTCTCGCCATCCAAGGAGCAGATTTCTCCCATCAAGACTATCCTCAAACCAGGTAAAAAGGAAGGCCTTCTTAAATTGCAAGAAGGACCTATCCTCCCTGGGAGTCATCGTACCAGTCCCTCTAGAGGAACAGGGTCTAGGATTCTATTCAAATCTATTTGTGGTTCCCAAAAAGGAGGGACATTTTCAACCAATCCTAGATCTTAAGTGCCTTAACAGATTCCTCAGGGTTCCGTCCTGCTAGATGGAAATTATTCGTTCCATTCTTCCATTGGTTCAGGAAGGTCAGTTCATGACGACCATAGACCTGAAGAATGCGTATTTAGACGTTCCCATTCACAGGGATCATTACCAGTTCCTAAGATTTGCCTTTCTGGACAAGCATTTCCAGTTTATTGCTCTTCCGTTTGGTCTTGCCACAGCTCCCAGAATATTCACAAAGATTCTGGGAGCTCTTTTGGCAGTGATCAGATCCCAGGGAATTGCGGTGGCGCCTTATCTAGACGACATCTTGGTTCAGGTGTCATCTTTACAGCTAGCAAAATCTCATACAGAGATATTGTCTTTTCTACGTTCCCATGGGTGGAAAGTGAATCTGGAAAAAGAGTTCTCTAGTTCCATCTAAAAGAGTGGTTTTCCTAGGGACAATCATAGATTCCCTGTCCATGAAGATTTTCCTGACGGAGGTCAGAAAATCCAAACTTCTTGCTTCCTGCCTTTCCCTCCAGTCTGCCTTTCGTCCATCAGTGGCTCAATGCATGGAGGTGATTGGTCTGATGATGGCTTCCATGGACATCATTCCTTTTGCTCGGTTCCAACCATGACCACTGCAGCTTTGCATGCTCAGTCAATGGAACGGAGACCATTCAAATTTATCGCAGAGGATAAAGCTGAACCCCCTAACAAGAGAGTCTCGGGACACTTGCTTCCTGAGACCTTCCTGGGTGATTGTGACTACGGACGCCAGCCTGTCAGGCTGGGGAGCTGTTTGGGGTTCTCTGAAGGCTCAGGGCTTTTGGTCCGGTTTATCAGATTCCAGTTGGACATCACCTCTGTGGCTTACATCAACCATCAGGGAGGAACTCGGAGTTCCTTGGCCATGAAGGAGGTGACTCGCATTTTGCAGTGGTTGGAAGCTCACGATTGTCTTCTATCTGCCATCCACATTCCAGTAGTGGACAATTGGGAGGCGGATTTTCTGAGCAGACAGACCTTTTATGCCGGAGAGTGGGCTCTCCACCCGGAAGTGTTCTGTCAGATAACCCTCAGGTGGGGGGTTCCAGAGTTGGATCTAATGGCATCCCGCCAAAACGCCAAGGTTCCAAAGTACGCTTCAAGGTCAAGAGATGCTCAGGCCGTTCTGATAGATGCTCTAGCGGTTCCTTGGATGTTCTCTCTGGCTTACCTGTTTCCTCCGTTGCTCTCCTTCCACAAGTCATTGCTTGTATCAAACAGGAGAGAGCATCGTAATCCTAATAGCTCCTGCATGGCCTCGCAGGATCTGGTTACGGATGTCATCTCTACCTCCCTCGATGTTACCTCTGAGGAAAGACCTTCTAATTCAGGGTCCTTTCCTCCATCGAAACCTAGATTCTCTGAATCTGCTTCGAGATTGAACGCCTAGTTCTGTCTAGACGTGATTTTTCTGAAGCGGTCATTGAAACTTTGCTCCAGGCTCGCAAACCTGTTACGTGCAAGATTTACCATAAGGTATGGCATAAATATCTTTATTGGTGCAAATCTAAAGGGCTCTCCTGGAGCCGGGTGAGGATTCCCCGGATTTTGTCTTTTCTTCAGGATCGCCTACGGAAGGGTTTATCGGTCAGTACTCTAAAGGGTCAGATTTCTGCACTGTCTATCCTTTTGCACAAACGTCTGGCAGACTTACCAGATGTTCAAGCCTTTGTTCAGGCCCTGGTTAGAATCAGGCCTGTGTTTAAACCTGTTCCTCCCCCCTGGAGCCTTAATCTAGTTCTTAAAGTTTTGCTGCAGGCTCAATTTGAGCCGATGCATGATGTTTATATAAAATTGTTATCTTGGAAGGTTTTGTTTCTTCTGCTCGCAGAGTGCCTGAACTTTGAGCTCTGCAGTGTTATTCACCGCCGTACCTTATCTTTCATGCTGATAAGAAATAGGGTTTTCTCCCAAAAGTGATGTTGGATCGAAACATTAATCAGGAAATTGCTGTTCCTTCTTTTTGTCCTAATCCTTCTCATATGGAACGTATTTTGCATAATTTGGATGTTGTGTGTGCTCTAAAGTTTTACCTTCAAGCTACTAAAGATTTTAGGCAATCTTCTGCCCTTTTTGTTGTTTTCCCTGGAAAGCGTCAGAAGGCCAATTACAGCTCATTCCATTAGGGCTGTCTCTTCTTGGGCTTCCAAAAATGAAGCTTCTGTGGAACAGATTGGCAAGGCGGCAACATGGTACTTTTTCAAAATTCTACAAATTTGATACTTTTGCCTTGGCTAAGGCTTCCTTTGGGAGAAAGGTTCTTCAAGTGGTGATGCCTTCTATTTAGGTCCTCCTGCCTTTTCTCCAACATAGGTGTGTCCGGTCCACGGCGTCATCCTTACTTGTGGGATATTCTCTTCCCCAACAGGAAATGGCAAAGAGCCCAGCAAAGCTGGTCACATGATCCCTCCTAGGCTCCGCCTACCCCAGTCATTCTCTTTGCCGTTGTACAGGCAACATCTCCACGGAGATGGCTTAGAGTTTTTTAGTGTTTAACTGTAGTTTTTATTATTCAATCAAGAGTTTGTTATTTTAAAATAGTGCTGGTATGTACTATTTACTCTGAAACAGAAAAGAGATGAAGATTTCTGTTTGTAAGAGGAAAATGATTTTAGCAACCGTTACTAAAATCCATGGCTGTTCCACACAGGACTGTTGAGAGGAATTAACTTCAGTTGGGGGAACAGTGAGCAGACTTTTGCTGCTTGAGGTATGACACATTCTAACAAGACGATGTAATGCTGGAAGCTGTCATTTTCCCTATGGGATCCGGTAAGCCATTTTTATTCAGACAGTAAATAAGGGCTTCACAAGGGCTTATTAAGACTGTAGACATTTTCTGGGCTAAATCGATTCATATATACACATATTTAGCCTTGAGGAATCATTTAATCTGGGTATTTTTGTAAAATAATATCGGCAGGCACTGTTTTTAGACACCTTATTCTCTAGGGGCTTTCCCTAATCATAGGCAGAGCCTCATTTTCGCGCCGGTATTGCGCACTTGTTTTTGAGAAGCATGACATGCAGTCGCATGTGTGAGGAGCTCTGATACATAGAAAAGACTTTCTGAAGGCGTCATTTGGTATCGTATTCCCCTTTGGGCTTGGTTGGGTCTCAGCAAAGCAGATACCAGGGACTGTAAAGGGGTTAAAGATAAAAACGGCTCCGGTTCCGTTATTTTAAGGGTTAAAGCTTCCAAATTTGGTGTGCAATACTTTTAAGGCTTTAAGACACTGTGGTGAAATTTTGGTGAATTTTGAACAATTCCTTCATACTTTTTCGCAATTGCAGTAATAAAGTGTGTTCAGTTTAAAATTTAAAGTGACAGTAACGGTTTTATTTTAAAACGTTTTTTGTACTTTGTTATCAAGTTTATGCCTGTTTAACATGTCTGAACTACCAGATAGACTGTGTTCTGAATGTGGGGAAGCCAAGGTTCCTTCTCATTTAAATAGATGTGATTTATGTGACACTGAAAATGATGCCCAAGATGATTCCTCAAGTGAGGGGAGTAAGCATGGTACTGCATCATTCCCTCCTTCGTCTACACCAGTCTTGCCCACTCAGGAGGCCCCTAGTACATCTAGCGCGCCAATACTCCTTACTATGCAACAATTAACGGCTGTAATGGATAATTCTATCAAAAACATTTTAGCCAAAATGCCCACTTATCAGCGTAAGCGCGACTGCTCTGTTTTAGATACTGAAGAGCATGAGGACGCTGATGATAATGGTTCTGAAATGCCCCTACACCAGTCTGAGGGGGCCAGGGAGGTTTTGTCTGAGGGAGAAATTTCAGATTCAGGGAAAATTTCTCAACAAGCTGAACCCGATGTGATTACATTTAAATTTAAGTTGGAACATCTCCGCGCTCTGCTTAAGGAGGTATTATCCACTCTGGATGATTGTGAGAATTTGATCATCCCAGAGAAACTATGTAAAATGGACAAGTTCCTAGAGGTCCCGGGGCTCCCAGAAGCTTTTCCTATACCCAAGCGGGTGGCGGACATTGTAAATAAAGAATGGGAAAGGCCCGGTATACCTTTCGTCCCTCCCCCCATATTTAAAAAATTGTTTCCTATGGTCGACCCCAGAAAGGACTTATGGCAGACAGTCCCCAAGGTCGAGGGAGCGGTTTCTACTTTAAACAAACGCACCACTATACCCATAGAAGATAGTTGTGCTTTCAAAGATCCTATGGATAAAAAATTAGAAGGTTTGCTTAAAAAGATGTTTGTTCAGCAAGGTTACCTTCTACAACCAATTTCATGCATTGTCCCTGTCACTACAGCCGTGTGTTTCTGGTTCGATGAGCTAGTAAAGGCGATCGATAGTGATTCTCCTCCTTATGAGGAGATTATGGACAGAATCCGTGCTCTCAAATTGGCTAATTCTTTCACCCTAGACGCCACTTTGCAATTGGCTAGGTTAGCGGCGAAAAATTCTGGGTTTGCTATTGTGGCGCGCAGAGCGCTTTGGTTGAAATCTTGGTCAGCGGATGCGTCTTCCAAGAACAAACTACTTAACATTCCTTTCAAGGGGAAAACGCTGTTTGGCCCTGACTTAAAAGAGATTATCTCTGATATCACTGGGGGTAAGGGCCACGCCCTTCCTCAGGATAGGTCTTTCAAGGCCAAAAATAAACCTAATTTTCGTCCCTTTCGTAGAAACGGACCAGCCCCAAGTGCTACGTCCTCTAAGCAAGAGGGTAATACTTCTCAAGCCAAGCCAGCCTGGAGACCAATGCAAGGCTGGAACAAGGGAAAGCAGGCCAAGAAACCTTCCACTGCTACCAAGACAGCATGAAATGTTGGCCCCCGATCCGGGACCGGATCTGGTGGGGGGCAGACTCTCTCTCTTCGCTCAGGCTTGGGCAAGAGATGTTCTGGATCCTTGGGCACTAGAAATAGTCTCCCAAGGTTATCTTCTGGAATTCAAGGGGCTTCCCCCAAGGGGGAGGTTCCACAGGTCTCAATTGTCTTCAGACCACATAAAGAGACAGGCATTCTTACATTGTGTAGAAGACCTGTTAAAAATGGGAGTGATTCATCCTGTTCCATTAGGAGAACAAGGGATGGGGTTCTACTCCAATCTGTTCGTAGTTCCCAAAAAAGAGGGAACGTTCAGACCAATCTTAGATCTCAAGATCCTAAACAAGTTTCTCAAGGTTCCATCGTTCAAAATGGAAACCATTCGAACAATTCTTCCTTCCATCCAGGAAGGTCAATTCATGACCACGGTGGATTTAAAGGATGCGTATCTACATATTCCTATCCACAAGGAACATCATCGGTTCCTAAGGTTCGCATTCCTGGACAAGCATTACCAGTTCGTGGCGCTTCCTTTCGGATTAGCCACTGCTCCAAGGATTTTCACAAAGGTACTAGGGTCCCTTCTAGCGGTACTAAGACCAAGGGGCATTGCAGTAGTTCCTTACTTGGACGACATTCTGATTCAAGCGTCGTCCCTTCCTCAAGCAAAGGCTCACACGGACATAGTCCTGGCCTTTCTCAGATCTCACGGATGGAAAGTGAACGTGGAAAAGAGTTCTCTATCTCCGTCGACAAGGGTTCCCTTCTTGGGAACAATAATAGACTCCTTAGAAATGAGGATTTTTCTGACAGAGGCCAGAAAAACAAAACTTCTAAACTCTTGTCAAACACTTCATTCCGTTCCTCTTCCTTCCATAGCGCAGTGCATGGAAGTAATAGGTTTGATGGTAGCGGCAATGGACATAGTTCCTTTTGCGCGCATTCATCTAAGACCATTACAACTGTGCATGCTCAGTCAGTGGAATGGGGACTATACAGACTTGTCTCCGAAGATACAAGTAAATCAGAGGACCAGAGACTCACTCCGTTGGTGGCTGTCCCTGGACAACCTGTCACAAGGGATGACCTTCCGCAGACCGGAGTGGGTCATTGTCACGACCGACGCCAGTCTGATGGGCTGGGGCGCGGTCTGGGGACCCCTGAAAGCTCAGGGTCTTTGGTCTCGGGAAGAATCTCTTCTACCGATAAATATTCTGGAACTGAGAGCGATATTCGATGCTCTCAAGGCTTGGCCTCAGCTAGCAAAGGCCAAGTTCATACGGTTTCAATCAGACAACATGACGACTGTTGCGTACATCAACCATCAGGGGGGAACAAGGAGTTCCCTGGCGATGGAAGAAGTGACCAAAATCATTCAATGGGCGGAGACTCACTCCTGCCACCTGTCTGCAATCCACATCCCAGGAGTGGAAAATTGGGAAGCGGATTTTCTGAGTCGTCAGACATTACATCCGGGGGAGTGGGAACTCCATCCGGAAATCTTTGCCCAAATTACCCAACTGTGGGGCATTCCAGACATGGATCTGATGGCCTCTCGTCAGAACTTCAAGGTTCCTTGCTACGGGTCCAGATCCAGGGATCCCAAGGCGACTCTAGTAGATGCACTAGTAGCACCTTGGACCTTCAAACTAGCTTATGTATTCCCGCCGTTTCCTCTCATCCCCAGGCTGGTAGCCAGGATCAATCAGGAGAGGGCGTCGGTGATCTTGATAGCTCCTGCGTGGCCACGCAGGACTTGGTATGCAGATCTGGTGAATATGTCATCGGCTTCACCATGGAAGCTACCTTTGAGACGAGACCTTCTTGTTCAAGGTCCGTTCGAACATCCGAATCTGGTCTCACTCCAGCTGACTGCTTGGAGATTGAACGCTTGATCTTATCAAAACGAGGGTTCTCAGATTCTGTTATTGATACTCTTGTTCAGGCCAGAAAGCCTGTAACTAGAAAAATTTACCACAAAATATGGAAAAAATATATCTGTTGGTGTGAATCTAAAGGATTCCCTTGGGACAAGGTAAAGATTCCTAAGATTCTATCCTTTCTTCAAGAAGGATTGGAGAAAGGATTATCTGCAAGTTCCTTGAAGGGACAGATTTCTGCCTTGTCTGTGTTACTTCACAAAAAGCTGGCAGCTGTGCCAGATGTTCAAGCCTTTGTTCAGGCTCTGGTTAGAATCAAGCCTGTTTACAAACCTTTGACTCCTCCTTGGAGTCTCAACTTAGTTCTTTCAGTTCTTCAGGGGGTTCCGTTTGAACCCTTACATTCCGTTGATATTAAGTTATTATCTTGGAAAGTTTTGTTTTTGGTTGCAATTTCTTCTGCTAGAAGAGTTTCAGAATTATCTGCTCTGCAGTGTTCTCCTCCTTATCTGGTGTTCCATGCAGATAAGGTGGTTTTACGTACTAAACCTGGTTTTCTTCCAAAAGTTGTTTCTAACAAAAACATTAACCAGGAGATAGTCGTGCCTTCTTTGTGTCCGAAACCAGTTTCAAAGAAGGAACGTTTGTTGCACAATTTGGATGTTGTTCGCGCTCTAAAATTCTATTTAGATGCTACAAAGGATTTTAGACAAACATCTTCCTTGTTTGTTGTTTATTCTGGTAAAAGGAGAGGTCAAAAAGCAACTTCTACCTCTCTCTCTTTTTGGATTAAAAGCATCATCAGATTGGCTTATGTGACTGCCGGACGGCAGCCTCCTGAAAGAATCACAGCTCATTCCACTAGGGCTGTGGCTTCCACATGGGCCTTCAAGAACGAGGCTTCTGTTGATCAGATATGTAGGGCAGCGACTTGGTCTTCACTGCACACTTTTACCAAATTTTACAAGTTTGATACTTTTGCTTCTTCTGAGGCTATTTTTGGGAGAAAGGTTTTGCAAGCCGTGGTGCCTTCCATTTAGGTGACCTGATTTGCTCCCTCCCTTCATCCGTGTCCTAAAGCTTTGGTATTGGTTCCCACAAGTAAGGATGACGCCGCCAACGGTGTGTCCGGTCCACGGCCCGCCCTGGTTTTTTAATCAGGTCTGATAATTTATTTTCTTTAACTACAGTCACCACGGTATCATATGGTTTCTCCTATGCAAATATTCCTCCTTAACGTCGGTCGAATGACTGGGGTAGGCGGAGCCTAGGAGGGATCATGTGACCAGCTTTGCTGGGCTCTTTGCCATTTCCTGTTGGGGAAGAGAATATCCCACAAGTAAGGATGACGCCGTGGACCGGACACACCGTTGGAGAAAGCAATTTATCAGGTAAACATAAATTCTGTTTTTTCTCCCTCCGTGTTCATTCCGTGTCCTCTAGCTTGGGTATTGGTTTCCACTAGTAATTGGAATGACGTTGTGGACTCTCCATGTCTTAGAAATTTATCAGGTAAGCATACATTTTGGTTTTCTTTCTTTTCTTTCCGGACATAGAGTCCACGACCCCGCCCTCTTTTTTATTTTAATTTGGCAGTTTTTTGAGTAAACCTCAGGCACCTTTTTCACCCTTGTGTTTCTTCTTTTTCCATTTTCCTTCAGCCGAATAACTGGGGATTATGGGTAAGGGAAGTTGCACTTAACAGCTTTGCTGGGGTGTTCTTTGCCTCCTCCTGCTTGCCAGGAGTTAAATATCCCACTAGTAATTGGAATGAGGTTGTGGACTCTCCATGTCTGGAAAGAAAGAGATTTATCAGGTAAGCATACATTTTGTTATTTTACTTGTACCTCAAATTAGCTTTCCATAAATGCTGAAATGAAAGCAGAATATAGTAGTAGACTCAGACTTTTGAACACTACAGTTTACCTAACGTACATTGTAAATAATATAGGTTTCCATCTAATAAGAGGGAGAGTCCACGGCTTCATTACTTGTGGGAAATACAGAACTTGACCACCAAAAGGAGGCAAAGACACCCCATCCAAAGGCTTAAATACCTACCCCTCACCCCCCAGTAATTCTTTGCCTTTCGTCACAGGAGAAGTGTTGGAAGATTTCAGAGTAGTCTCTTATGGAGGGTAGTACTCTTCGGAATGGGACTGGAGTTTTAAGTAGTTTTGTTAGCCTCTCAGTGAGAGCATTGACAAATGTTAGGGTCTGGAGATGCAGGGAGTCTTTCTGCGAAACCAATCAAACCATCGTATTAATAGCTCCTGTATTCACTTCCTGCTTTCTTCACTCAAGTCCATGTCAGGAGCGATGCTACACACTGTCAAACTTGAGAGACCGTGTTCCTGTCCCACAACCTTTGATTCTGGAAAGATTGTTTCATTTTTTTTATCTATAATGATAACGCAAGAAGACAGTCACAGTGTGGCTCCTTTTATCTGTATAGAATCAAGAGTTAATATCTCCGGAAGGTGAATCTTGAACAGGGGGGATGTATACATGAATGCTTTGTGTTTTTTTTTTTTTGCTGTGAGATGTGGCTCTGGCAATGTGGAACATTCAGGCTTTTCCTTCCTTTGATTACAGCGCAGCCTGTTTTTAGTTGGCGCGCTTTTTCTTGGATGCAGGGGCGGTCCTGCACGGTATTCCATGTGCCCGGGTGTGGCTTCTCTCTTCCTTTTCCTGACCGTCGGTTGCGGGAGACAACAGCGAGTTTCTCTGTGGGCCTGGGTCATAGGAGGTGGTGAGTGCCCCGGCCATTGGGAGTATAAAGGTGCCATTTAATCTTTTCTATAGTCCTTATTAAAGGTGCAAGCTATGGAGGACTCTGATATGTTACCTAAATCTAATGCCTGTGTTTATTGTGAGGCGGCTTTGGTATACCCGCCTGCTCAACTATGTTCCACATGCCTCAATAAAATAGTGATATCTAAAAGAAATAAGATGTTTAGTACCATTGAGCCGTCGATCTGTGAGGGGTCTCTGTCTCGTAAGGTGAGTTCCCTACATTCATCTCCGAATACACAGATGCAGCTCTTCAGTGCACTTCTAATTCTCCTGCGGGAGGGGCCATGTTGCCGTCTGATTTTGCTGAGCAGTTGCAAACGGCGGTATCTGCGGTCTAGTGCTTTACCTCGCCCAGCTAAGCGCAAGCGAAAGGTTTAACATTGCTATCCTTCCCAGGGGTCATCTACTCCATTGAATGTATCCGAGCCTAGATTATCGGCTGATGCAGAGGATTCTGATACTTTGGAACACTCTCTATCTGGGTCAGAATCTGCGGCCTCTAAACCTCCGGCTACGGAGGAACCAGAATTTAGGTTTAGGATGGAGAACTTATGCTTTTTATAAAGAGGTGTTGGCTACTCTAGAGGTTTTGGAACCGAAGTTACCAGAGAAACCTTCTATTCCTAAACTTGATAAGGTTTATGAGGACAGGGTAGTGCCCCAGACTTTTCCGGTTCCCGTAAAGATGGCCAATATTATGGGAGAGACTTGGATCGTCTTTCTCCCCTTCTTTGTTTATAAAATTGTTCCAGACTCTCAGCTAGAATTGTGGGGATCTGTCCCTAGGGTGGATGGCGCTATATCCACGCTTGCTAAGTGCACCACTATCCCACTATCTAGGATAGTTCGTCGTTTAAGGAACCCATGGATAAGAAATTAGAGACCCTGTTAAGAAAGATGTTTCAGCACACGGGGTTCATATTTCAGCCTGCAGCTGTAGTAACGGGATCCGCTACCTATTGGTGTGACTCTCTGTCAGAGATGATCGAGGTGGAGACTCCCCTCGATGAGATTCATGAAAGAATTAGGGCCCTGAGGGTAGCTAATTCATTTATTTGTGATGGTAATATGCAGATTATTCGCTTGAATGCCAAGACATCAGTCTTTTCTGTTCAGGCCCAGAGGGCTCTGTAGTTGAATTTGTGGTCTGCTGACATGAAGTCCAAATCTAGATTGCTTTCCCTCCCATTTAAGGGAAAGATTATTTTCGGTCCAGGCCTGCCGTGAAGCCTGAGCAGTCCAAGGGCTATTGGAAGCCTTCTTAGTCTTGGATTAAGGCCAAGCAGAACAAGAAGCCCGCAGAAACAAAATATGAATGAAGGGGCGGCCCCCGATCCGTGTCTTGATCTCGTAGGGGGCAGACTTTCTCTTTTCGCAGAAGCTTAGATAAGAGTTGTACAGGATCCTTGGGTTCTGGAGGTTGTTGCCCAGGGTTACAGGATAGGTTTCAAATCTCATCCTCCCAGGGGCAGATTCCTCTTGTCAAATCTGTCGTCAAGACCAGAGAAATGAGATGCCTTTCTAGAGTGCATGAGGGATCTCTCCTCTCTAGGAGTAATGCCTCTAGCAGAAAGGGGTCTAGGGTACTATTCAAACCTTTTCGTGGTACCAAAGAAAGAGGGCACGTTTCGCCCGATTCTAGACCTAAAGTGCTTAAACAAGTTTCTGTCGGTTCCATCGTTCAAAATGGAGACGATAAGGTCTATACTGCCCCTGGTTCAGGAGGGCCAGTTTGACCACGATAGACTTGAAGGACGCTTACCTTTTATGTGCCAATTCACAAGGATCACTTCAGGTTCGGCTTTCTGGATCAGCACTACCAGTTTGTGGCTTCCCTTCAGGCTGGCTACTGCTCCAAGAATCTTCATGAAGGTTCTGGGAGCTCTACTCGCAGTGGCGAGATCCAGAGGGATAGCTGTGGCTCCTTATCTGGACGACATTCTGGTTCAGGCTTCGTCCTACCGGCTGGCAGAATACCATTTGAGAGCTCTTCTCCTTCTGCAATCTCATGGATGGAAGATAAACTCAGGAAAGAGTTCTCTGGTTTCCAGTACCAGAGTGGAGTTCCTGGGCACCATTATAGACTCCATAGCCATGAAAATATTCCTAACAGACGTTGCAAGATTGTCTCCAGCAGTCTTGCCCTTCAACCCTCCTCAAGGCCATCAGTGACCCGGCTCATGGTATCCACTATAGATGTCATTCCATTCGCCAGATTTAATCTCCGGCCTCTTCAGCTGTGCATGCTGAGGCAGTGGAACGGCGATCATTTGGAGCTATCCCAAATGATTTCTCTGGACAACGGGTCGAGGGAGTCTCTCTCTTGGTGGCTCCGTCCTGTTCAGCTGTCCCAGGGGACATCCTTCCTCAGACCATCTTGGGAGATTGTGACTACGGACGCGACTCTCAGGTTGGGGAGCGTTTTGGGGTGCCAGGAAGACACAGGGCAGGTGGAATCGGAAGGAGTCTTCTCCCGATCAACATCCTGGAACTTCGGATGATCTTTTACGCTCTGGGGGCTTGGCCCCTCCTGGGTGCGTCCAAGTTTATCAGATTCCAGTCGGACAACATTACCTCTGTGGCTTACATCAAACATCAGGGGGGAACGTGAAGCTCCCTAGCCATGAGGGAAGTATCTCGGATTCTGGAGTGGGCAGAGGCCCACGAATGCTCGCATCAGCGATCCACATCCCGGGTGTGGACAACTGGGAAGTGGACTTTCTCAGCAGACAGTCGTTTCATCCGGAGCAATGGTCTCTTCACTCCGAAGTGTTTGCGGAGATTTGCAGCAGTTGGGGGATAGAGCTCATGGCGTCCAGACTCAACTTCAAGCTACCCAGATATGGGTCGCGGTCCAGGGATCCTCAGGCAGAAATGATAGATGCCTTAGCAGTACCTTGGGGATTCAACCTAGTTTACATATTTCCACCGTTACCACTTCTCCCTGGTGTAGTGGCACGCATTAAACAGGAGCAAGCGTCAACTATTCTGATTGCTCAGTCGTGGCCGCGGACGTGGTTTGCAGATCTAGTGGGGATGTCATTGTCACCTCCATGGACGTTGCCCTGTTGCAAGGATCTGGTACAGGTACAGGGCCCCTTTGTGCATCAGAATCTAGATTCTCTGAGGCTGACTGCGTGGAGATTGAATGCTTAGTCTTAGCCAGAAGAGGATTTTCTGAGAGAGGGTGATTGATACTCTCATTCAAGCCAGAAAGCCGGTCACCCTTCGCAACTATCATAAGGTGTGGTGGGCCTACTTACTCTGGTGTGAGACTCGTGGATATTCCTGGCATAAGGTCAGGGTAGCCAGAATTCTTTCCTTCCTCCAGGACAGTTGGGAGAAGGGTCTTGCCGCCAGTTCCTTAAGGGGACAGATTTCGGCTCTATCTGTGTTGTTACACAAGAATCTCACTGAGCTCCCTGATATTCAGTCTTTTGTTCAGGCTCTGTCCAGGATCAGGTCTGTGTTTAGACATTCTGTTCCTCCTTGGAGTTTGAATCTGGTTCTGAAGGTTTTACAGGGGCCTCCGTTCGAGCCTATGCATTCTCTTGACATTAAGACTTTTGTTTTGGAAGGTTCTTTTTCTACTGGCCATTGCTTCGGCACGCAGAGAGTCTGAAATGTAAGCCTCCTTATCTGGTTTTCCATGCTGATAAGGCTGTTCTCACTGGTCTGGGTTTTCTCCCTAAGGTTGTATCTGATCGCAACATTAATCAGGAAATTGTGAATACCTCCTTGTGTCCTAAACAACCTTCTTCGAAGGAACGGTTACTTGATAACTTGGATGTGGTTCGAGCCTTTAAATTCTATCTTCAGGCTACAAAGGTTTTTAGACAAACTTTAGCTTTGTTGTCTATTCGGGGAAGCACAAAGAGCAGAAGGCTTCTTCCCTATCCTTTTGGCTGAGGAGCATGATTCGCTTGGCTTATGAGACAGCATGACATAAGCCTCCTCAGAGGATTACGGCTCACTCAACTAGAGCTGTGGCTTCTTCTTGGGCCTTTAAGAATGAGGCCTCTAGGGAGCAGATTTGTAAGCAGCTACCTGGTCCTCCTTACATTTTTCAAAGTTTTACAAATTTGACGTTTTTTCTTCGACTGAAGCAGCTTTTGGGAGAAAGGTTTTGCAGGCTGTGGTGCCCTCTGAATAGGGTCCGCCTCCTTTTTACCCTCCCATTTTTCATTCGGTGTCCTCTAGAGCTTGGGTATTTGTTTCCCACAAGTAATGAATAAAACGGTGGACTCTCCTCGTATTAGATGGAAAACATTTACCTTATAATTTAATTTCCATCGTTACGAGGAGAGTCCACGACTCCTGCTTGGTTCTCCGTTGGGCGGACCTAAATTTCTTTTGTTTTTTCTTCTGTTACCATTTATACCGTGATATTTCTCCTACTGTTCCTTGTTCCCTCAGCAGAATGACTGGGGGATGAGGAGAGTGTGGGAGGTATTTTAAGCCTTTGACTGGGGTGTATTTGCCGCCTCCTGGTTGCCAGGTTCTGTATTTCCCACAAGTAATGAATGAAGCCGTGAACTCTCCTCGTAACAATGGAAATGAAATTATCATTTAATTTAAGTCCTATGGCAAGGGATCTGTTTGGCTTTTCCTGCTTTAAGCTGAATTACTTTGACGATGACTTGATCTGCTGCTTTACTTAAGTCTCTCAATACCCACAGGGCCTCCAAGAATCGGAAAGGTCTTTTGGTACAGCGCCCTCTCCTCTCTAGTTTTTCTATAAGAAAAAACAGTGTAACAGAAGATGAGACTTCTCAAATGGTAATAAAAAACGGATGCATGAGACTGCAATATGAATGTTGATGTATACTTAAAAACCTTTGCAATATACTTTTTATTGTGTCCCCATTTCCTATAATTTCACTGTGAACATTGTTGGTTTTCTAAATTCCACTGAGTTTCTAGAATTTAATTGGTGCTGCCATGTTTTAACTTAAGTTGCCCCTTATGTGTTTTCTTTGACTAAAGACAATTGAAACTTAGAGCATTTTAAAACATTTGGGAGGCTGCAGTGGCAAAACATTTTGTAACTAATTTAGGAAGATATAACACAAGCAATGAAAAAAGAGACTGTCCAAACAAGACTGTGTGTAACATAGGATAATCTAGAAGGGATTCCACACTAACAAAGATAAATAGAAAACTAGTTTAAACATGGTGGCACCCATTACTTTAAAGAAACTAAACCATTACTTATATTTCTTTCCTATGGCATGGAGAGTCCACGAAACATTCTAATTACTAGTGGGATATTCACTCCTGGCCAGCAGGAGGAGGCAAAGAGCACCCCAACAGAGCTATTAAGTATCCCTACCCTTACCCATAACCCCCAGTCATTCTTTGTCTTGATCACGGGAGGATGGCGAAGATGGATTGGGGCTATACTGTGTCACTGTCAATCTCTTTAGTAAGAGTAATGGTGGCTATTAGCAGTTAGAAGACGGCAAGGTAGTCTTTGCTTAAACAACTAACATTATTACTACCCCTATTATAGAAAGCCAAAGTTGGTTTCTCTGTTCTTTCCTTCTTTTCTTTAGGTCCCTGGTAGATATGGTGAAGCTTCCACACCTCAGAAAACAGCTCCTCTCTGACAGAGCAGGATCCACAGGTAGGTGCTTTCCCTTCTAGGTTTGAAGGTACCGGCACTATAGGGGTTAAATCCTTGTGGAAATTATTTAAATCTGTGTTAGGGGCACTGCTTTTATGTGCAAAGAGGCATCATTTTTTATTGGGGGCTCAGAGATGGGAGAGTGTATGAAGTGTTTGACAGGTGTTTGTTTTACTTCTTACTTGTTGCAATCACTTTTGAGCTCCGCTTATTGGCCCAATCACTTGCTGTGCTGCTGTTGGTATTCGTGCTGGTTTTTTTTTGCGCAATTTTTTGGAGATAAAAAAAGTTTTCTTTCATGTAATTAGCAAGAGTCCATGAGCTGACGACGTATGGGATATACATTCCTACCAGGAGGGGGAAAGTTTCCCAAACCCTCACCACACCCACAATTCAGTTTTACAAACTTTGCCTCCCATGGAGGTGGTGAAGTAAGTTTGTGCTAGATTCTACGTTGATATGCGCTTCGCAGCAGGCTGGAGCCCGGTTTTCCTCTCAGAGTGCAGTGAATGTCAGAGGGATATGAAGAGAGTATTGCCTATTTGAATACAATGGTCTTCCTCTAGGGGATCTATTTCATAGGTTCTCTGTTATCGGTCGTAGAGATTTGTTCTCCTACCTCCCTTTTCAGATCGACGATATACTCTTATATACCATTACCTCTACTGATTCTCGTTTCAGTACTGGTTTGGCTATCTACTATATGTAGATGAGTGTCTTAGGGTAAGTAAGTCTAATTTTATTATGACACTCTAAGCTATGGATGGGCACTTTATATGTAAAGTTCTAAATATATGTCTTTAAACTTATATTTGCCATGATTCAGGATAATCAGTATTCCTTCTTTCAGACAGTCAGTTTCATTATTGGGATAATGCATCTGAATAATTTTTTTCTTGCCTTTAAATTTTTTTTTTCAATTGACTTTTTTCCCTGTGGGCTGTTAGGCTCGCGGGGGCTGAAATTTATTGCGTCATTTTTGGCGCGGACTTTTTTGGCGCAAAAATTTGTCATTTCCGGCACCCTAATTGACGCCGGAAGTTTGTTCGTGGTTGCGTCATTTTTTGACGTATACGTGTTCAGACTTTTTTTGCGCCAAAAATGTGGGCGTCGCTTTTTCCGGCGTCACAGGATGTGGCGTCATACTTGGCGCCAAAAAATATGGGCGTTGTACTTGGCGCCAATAATGTGGGCGTCATTTTTTGCGCCAAAAAATGTGGGCGTTATTCTTGTCTCCACCTTTTTTTTCACATTATTTCAGTCTCATTTTTCATTGCTTCTGGTTGCTAGAGGCTTGTTCATTTTGGCATATTTTCCCATTCCTGAAACTGTCATTTAAGGAATTTGATAATTTTGCTTTATATGTTGTTTTTTCTATTACATATTGCAAGATGTCTCTACCTGACCCTGGATCAGAATCTACTTCTGGAAAGACGCTGCCTGATGCTGGTTCTACCAAAGTTAAGTGCATCTGTTGTAAACTTTTGGTAACTGTTCCTCCGGCTGTAGTTTGTGATAACTGTCATGATAAACTTTCTAATGTAGATTGTGTTTCCATTAGTAATAATCCATTACCTGTTGTTCCTTCAACATCTAATGTTCAGGATGTCCCTGTTAATGTAAAAGAATTTATTTCTAATTCTATTAGGAAGGCTCTGTCTGTTGTTCCTCCTTCCAGTAAACGTAAAAGGTCTTTTAAAACTTCTCATATTTCAGATGAATTTTTAAGTGACCGCCATCATTCTGACTTATCTGTTTCTGATGAGGATCTATCTGGTTCAGAAGATTCTGCCTCAGATATTGACACTGATAAATCTTCATATTTATTTAAGATGGAGTTTATTCGTTCTTTACTTAAAGAAGTGTTAATTGCATTAGATATGGAGGAGTCTAGTCCTCTTGATACTAAATCTACTAAGCGTTTAAATTCTGTTTTCAAACCTCATGTAATTATTCCAGAAGTTTTTCCAGTTCCTGATGCTATTTCAGAAGTAATTTCTAGGGAATGGAATAATCTGTGTACTTCATTTACTCCTTCTCAAAGGTTTAAGAAATTGTACCATTTGCCATCTGATAGATTAGAGTTTTGGGACAAAATCCCTAAAGTTGATGGGGCTATCTCTACTCTTGCTAAACGTACTACTATTCCAACGGCGGATAGTACTTCCTTTAAGGATCCTTTAGATAGGAAGCTTGAATCCTTTCTAAGGAGAGCTTTTTTATGTTCAGGTAATCTTCTTAGATCTGCTATTTCTTTGGCTGATGTTGCTGCAGCTTCCACTTTCTTGTTGGAGGCTTTAGCGCAACAAGAGTCAGACCATAATGCTTATAGCATTGTTAAACTTCTTCAACATGCTAATAACTTTGTTTGTGATGCCATTTTTGATATCATTAGAATTGATGTCAGGTATATGTCTTTAGCTATTTTAGTTAGAAGAGCTTTATGGCTTAAATCTTGGAATGCAGATATGACTTCTAAGTCAACTTTGATTTCTCTTTCTTTCCAAGGTAATAAATTGTTTGGTTCACAGTTGGATTCTATTATTTCAACTGTTACTGGGGGGAAAGGAACCTTTTTGCCTCAGGGCAAAAAATCTAAAGGTAAATACAGGGCTGCTAATCGTTTTCGTTCCTTTCGTCAGAATAAGGAACAGAAGCCTGACCCTTCCCCTAAAGGAACGGTTTCCGTTTGGAAACCTTCTCCAGTCTGGAATAAATCCAAGCCTTTTAGAAAGTCAAAACCAGCTCCCAAATCCGCATGAAGGTGCGGCCCTCATTCCAGCACAGCTGGTAGGGGGCAGGTTACGATTTTTCAAAGATATTTGGATCAATTCGATTCACAGTCTTTGGATTCAGAACATTGTTTCTCAAGGGTACAGAATAGGTTTTAAGGTAAGGCCACCTGTGAGAAGATTTTTTCTCTCTCACATTCCATTAAACCCAGTGAAGGCTCAGGCGTTTCTGAAATGTGTTTCAGATCTAGAGTTGGCTGGGGTAATTATGCCAGTTCCAGTTCTGGAACGGGGTCTGGGGTTTTACTCAAATCTATTCATTATACCAAAGAAGGAGAATTCCTTCAGACCAGTTCTGGATCTAAAAATATTGAATCGTTATGTAAGGATACCAACATTCAAAATGGTGACTATAAGGACTATTCTGCCTTTTGTTCAGCAAGGGCATTATATGTCCACAATAGATTTACAAGGATGCATATCTTCATATTCCAATTTATCCAGATCACTATCAGTTTCTGAGATTCTCTTTTCTAGACAAGCATTACCAGTTTGTTGCCCTTCCGTTTGGCCTAGCAACAGCTCCAAGGATCTTTTCAAAGGTTCTCGGTGCCCTTCTCTCTGTAATCAGAGAACAGGGTTTTGCGGTATTTCCTTATTTGTACGATATCTTGGTACTTGCTCAGTCTTTACATTCTGCAGAATTTCATACGAATCAACTTGTGTCGTTTCTTCAAAGACATGGTTGGAGGATCAATTTACCAAAGAGTTCTTTGATTCCTCAGACAAAGGTAACCTTTTTGGGCTTTCAAATAGATTCAGTGTCCATGACTTTGTCTCTAACAGAAAAGAGACGTCTGAAGTTGGTTTCAGCTTGTCGAAACCTTCAGTCTCAATCATTCCCTTCGGTAGCTTTTTGCATGGAAATTCTAGGTCTCATGACTGCTGCATCGGACGCGATCCCCTTTGCTCGTTTTCACATGAGACCTCTTCAGCTTTGTATGCTGAACCAGTGGTGCAGGGATTATACAAAGATATCACAAATAATATCCTTAAATCCCAATGTTCGATCTTCTCTGACTTGGTGGTTGAATCACCATCGTCTAATTCAAGGGGCCTCTTTCGTTCGTCCAACCTGGACTGTAATCTCAACAGATGCGAGTCTTTCAGTTTGGGGAGCTGTATGGGGATCTCTGACAACGCAGGGGGTTTGGGAATCTCAGGAGGCGAGATTGCCAATCAACATTTTGGAACTCTGTGCGATTTTCAGAGCTCTTCAGTTCTGGCCTCTTCTGAAGAGAGAATCGTTTATTTGTTTTCAGACAATGTCACAACCGTGGCGTATGTCAATCATCAAGGTGGGACTCACAGTCCTCAAGCTATGACAGAAGTATCTCGGATACTTGTATGGGCGGAATCCAGCTCCTGTCTAATTTCTGCTGTTCACATCCCAGGTGTAGACAATTGGGAAGCGGATTATCTCAGTCGCCAGACGTTACATCCGGGCGAATGGTCTCTTCACCCAGAGGTATTTCTTCAGATTGTTCAAATTTGGGGACTACCAGAAATAGATCTGATGACCTCTCATCTAAACAAGAAACTTCCCAGGTATCTGTCCAGATCCCGGGATCCTCAGGCGGAAGCAGTGGACGCGTTGTCGCTTCCTTGGAATTATCATCCTGACTATATCTTTCTGCCTCTAGTTCTTCTTCCAAAAGTGATTTCCAAAATTCTAATGGAACGTTCGTTTGTACTGCTGGTGGCTCCAGCATGGCCTCACAGGTTTTGGTATGCGGATCTCATTCGGATGGCCAGTTGCCAACCTTGGATACTTCCGTTAAGACCAGACCTATCTCAAGGCCCATTTTTCTATCAGGATCTCAAATCATTAAATTTGAAGGTATGGAAATTGAACGCTTGATTTTTAGTCATAGAGGTTTTTCTGACTCAGTAATTAATACTATGTTACAGGCTCGTAAATCTGTGTCTAGGAAGATTTATTATCGAGTATGGAAGACTTACATTTCTTGGTGTTCTCATAAATTCTCCTGGCATTCTTTTAGAATTCCTAGAATTTTACAGTTTCTTCAGGATGGTTTGGATAAAGGTTTGTCTGCAAGTTTTTTGAAAGGACAAATCTCTGCTCTTTCTGTTCTTTTTCACAGAAAGATTGCTAATCTTCCTGATATTCATTGTTTTGTACAGGCTTTGGTTCGTATCAAACCTGTCATTAAGTTAATCTCTCCTCCTTGGAGTCTTAATTTGGTTCTGAAGGCTTTACAGGCTCCTCCGTTTGAACCTATGCATTCTCTGGATATTAAATTACTTTCTTGGAAAGTTTTGTTCCTTTTGGCCATCTCTTCTGCTAGAAGAGTTTCAGAGTTATCTGCTCTTTCTTGTGAATCTCCTTTTCTGATTTTTTCATCAGGATAAGGCGGTGTTGCGGACTTCATTTAAATTTTTACCTAAGGTTGTGAATTCTAACAACATTAGTAGAGAAATTGTTGTCCCTTCATTGTGTCCTAATCCTAAGAATTCTCTGGAGAGATCTTTACATTCTTTGGATGTAGTAAGAGCTTTGAAATATTATGTTGAAGCTACTAAAGATTTCAGAAAGACTTCTAGTCTATTTGTTATCTTTTCTGGTTCTAGGAATGAAGCTTCAGATTTGCAAAGCAGCAACTTGGTCTTCTTTGCATACTTTTACTAAATTCTACCATTTTGATGTTTTCTCTTCTTCTGAAGCAGTTTTTGGTAGAAAAGTACTTCAGGCAGCTGTTTCAGATTGATTCTTCTGCTTATAATTTCAGTTTTTTTCATTATAAGATTAAAACTTTTGATTTGGGTTGTGGATTATTTTTTCAGCGGAATTGGCTGTCTTTATTTTACCCCTCCCTCTCTAGTGACTCTTGCGTGGAAGTTCCACATCTTGGGTATCTGCTATCCCATACGTCACTAGCTCATGGACTCTTGCTAATTATATGAAAGAAAACATAATTTATTTAATAACTTACCTGATAAATTCATTTCTTTCATATTAGCAAGAGTCCATGAGGCCCACCCTTTTTTGTGGTGGTTATGATTTTTTTGTATAAAGCACAATTATTCCATTTCCTTATTTTTGATGCTTTCGCTCCTTTATCACCCCGCTTCTTGGCTATTCGTTAAACTGAATTGTGGGTGTGGTGAGGGGTGTATTTATAGGCATTTTAAGGTTTGGGAAACTTTGCCCCTCCTGGTAGGAATGTATATCCCATACGTCACTAGCTCATGGACTCTTGCTAATATGAAAGAAATGAATTTATCAGGTAAGTTCTTACATAAATTATGTTTTTTTTATTTTTTTTATTGTGGTCACGTGCCTACTCCTCGGCACTTCCGATTTTCGGCTTCTCTGTTCAGATCAGAGTTTGCTCCAGCGAGTGTGGAGGCTGCATTTTCTTCTGTCTACAGTGGCAAGTGGATTTGGGCTGTTCCAGTAACAAGAAGGTGTTTTTCAGCTATCGGGTGTGTCCGGTTTTCTGTGCTAGTTGGATAGCAACTTCTGGAGGGGTAAGACCTCAGCAGAGCTGAGGGTTTTAAGTGCTTATTTATGTTTTATTGCTTCATATAAATAAATTTAATTTGGCATTTAATTTTTTTTTGTTAATTGTGAACTGATACCCAATTATGGACACTAATACTGAAGTTGATTTGCTTATTGTGTTTAGAGGCTAAGATAATTCCTCCTGTACAGTTTTTCTCTTCGTGTTTAAATAAAACTTTAAAGTTTAAAGATAAGATGTCTCTCCCTGAGCCTCTTGTCTCTTGGGATAGTGTTATCCTAGCTACGCCTCAGCTTTCCCATCAAGCTTCAAATGCAGTGCCCTGCAGTGCCTAAGGGTCGCCAGAATTCTAATTTTCGTTCCTTTCGTAATTTTAAGGGACAGAAGTCTTCCTCTTTCAAGTCGGATCAATCCAAGTAGTGGGGGGCAGGCTTTCTTTTTTTCAGCAAGCTTGTATATGCGATGTTCTAGATCCTTGTGCAATAGATATAGTATCCCACAGTTACAGAATAGGATTCAAATCTTGTCCTGCCAGGGGCAGGTTCCACATGTCAAGGTTATCTGCGAATCAGATAAAGAGAGAGGCCTTCTTAAACTGCGTAATAGACCTATCATCCCTGGGATTGATTGTTCTAGTTCCTCTAGAGGAACAGGGTCTAGGATTCTATTCAAATCTATTTGTAGTTCCCAAGAAGAAGGGAATTTTTCGTCCCATTCTGGACTTAGTGTCTCAATCAATTCCTCAGGGTTCTGTCCTTCAAGATGGAGACCATTCGTTCTATTCTTCCTTTGGTCCAAAAGGGTCAGTTCATGACGACCATAGATCTCAAGCACTTGTATCTTCATGTTCCTATTCGCAGGGATCATTACCAGTATCTAAGGTTTGCATACCTGGACAAACATTTCCAGGTTTGTTGCCCTTCCTGTTGGCCTTGTTACAGCTCCCAGAATTTTTACAAAGGTTCTGGGGGCTCTTCTGGCAGTGGTTAGGTCCCAGGGTATTGCTGTGGTGCCTTATCTAGACGACATTCTAGTTCAAGCGCCATCTTTTCATCTAGCAAGATCTCATACCATGATGTTGTTGTCTATTCAACGTTCCCACGGGTGGAAAGTGAGTTTGGGAAAGAGTTCCCTTGTTCCAGATACAAGGGTTTGTTTCTTGGGAACAATCATAGATTCCCTGTCCATGAAGATTTTTCTGACGGACGTCAGAAAATCAAAGCTTCATGTTTGTTGCTTGTCTCTCCAGTCTGCTATTCGTCCATCTGTGGCTCAATGCATGGAGCTGATTAGACTGATGGTTGCCTCCATAGACATCATTCCTTTTGCTCGGTTCCATCTGAGACCTCCAGAGCTATGCATGCTTAGTCAGTGGAAAGTGGACCACTTGGATCTCTCGCAGAAGATCAATTTAGATTCCCCAACAAGAGTCTCACTCTCATGGTGTGTTTCACAGGACCATCTGTCTCGGGGCACATGCTTCCTGAGGCCTTCCTGTTTAATTCTGACCACAGAGTCTCACAATTGCCATCTCTTGGCCACATACCAGGGATGGACAACTGGGAGGCGGATTTTTTAAGCTGGCATACTTTTCATCCCGGAGAGTGGGATCTCCACACAGAGGTTTTCACAATGATAAGTCTCAGGTGGGGGGTTCCGGAGTTGGATCTGATGGCGTCTGGAAGCTTGGCGTTTGAACGAAAGTACGGTTCAAGCTCAAGAGATCCTCAAGCCTTTCTGGTAGATGCTCTAGCGGTTCCTTGGAGCTTCAATCTAGCATACCTGTTTCCTCCGTTTGCGTTGCTTCCACGAGTAATTGCTCGCATCAAACAGGATAGAGCTTCTGTGATTCTAATAGCTCCTGCATGGCCTCACAGGATCTGGTGACGATGTCATCTCTTCCGCCGTGGAGGTAACCTTTCAGGAAGGACCTTTATTCATCCAAATCTGGTTTCTCTGAAGCTGACTGCTTGGAGATTGAACGTCTAAGTTTGGCTCGTAAACCGGTTATTCACAGAATTTACTGTAGGGTATGGTGTAAATACCTTCATTGGTGTGATTCAAAAGGTTTTTCTTGGAACAAAGTAAGGGTTCCTCAAATTTTGGCTTTTCTTCAGGAGGGCCTGGAGATGGGTTTGTCAGTCAGTACTTTGAAGGGTCAGATTTCTGTTCTGTCTATTCTTCTGCATAAACGTCTGGCAGTTTTGCCAGATGTTCAGTCTTTTATTCAGGCCTGTGTTTAAATCTGTTGCTGTTTCGTGGATTCTCCATGCCTGCAAATAAATACATTTATCAGTTAAGCATAAATTTTGTTTTTAAATATTTAGACAACTAATATAATTGGGGAAAACATGCATCTACATATTATGCTATTGCTCAGCATTGCTTTGAATACATAATTATATCTAGCATGTATTTAATGTTTAACATCTATTTAAGTAACATCACAATAAAATAATTATAAAAGGCCGCAAATAGTAAAGCTTAGATAACACAACTGTATAAAATTGGACATATTATAAATCCAACTATATGGAAAACAAAGAAAACTCAAAATAGCTGAACTAGTGTTTTCTTTTTAAAGATACGATGAGTCCACGGATTTCATCCTTACTTGTGGGATTACGCCTCCTGGTCAGCAGGAGGAGGCAAAGAGCACCACAGCAGAGCTGTATATATAGCTCCTCCCTTCCCTCCCACCCCAGTCATTCTCTTTGCCTGTGTTAGTAAGATATGAGATGGCAAAGTGAGGTGTTAGTAAAGATTCTTCAATCAAGTGTTTTTTTTTTTTTGTTTGTTTTTTTTTATATTTATTTGTATAATTAGGGAAAAATAATATAATAATAAACGATAATAATAAAAAAAAAAAAAAAAAAAAAAACTCTGTCGGGCCCCCCCGAACCCTATTACTCACCATCCAGTGCCCATTCTTGCGGAAAGCGACCTGAGAGGATATTAATTACAACAAACTCGGAGTCAATGATTGGTTTTATCATTTTTTTTGGAGTACCAAGGGCAAGGAAAGAACAAACAATTCCCATTTTCTGAAAAAGGCCCCTAAATGCTCTTCTTGTGGATATGGTACATTAAACTGTTCCGTCGTAAATTGATTCATTAGGGCCGCTTTAAAATGTACAAATTTAGGTGCTTCACGGGCCTTCCATAATTTGAGGATCAGATTACGTCCTATTAATATAATTGTATTTAAAAGACTAAAATTTTTACTAATGCCTTGGAATTGTACCAGGAAAAAAATCTCAATGGGTAACAAATCATGTTCCAGCTTCACAACTGTATTCATCCAATAAGAAATCTTTTTCCAGAATTGAAAAATTTTGGGGCAACCCCAAAGACAATGTACTAGGTCAGCATCCGTTGACAAGCATCTAGGGCACAGAACCTTTGTATTGTACCATTTAGATAAAGCACCGGGGGTAAAATACCTCTGAAGCCCAATTTTTATCTGAGATTCTCGCCACACTGTAGGCACCCAACTCTGTTGGATTAATTTAAAACTTCCGACTATAGTTTTTTCGTTTATCTCAGGGAATTGGGTGGACCATTTTACTACCATTTCGCTGACCTGTGAACTAGAGGACTTTTGGAGTACAAGTAGATATAATGGGGAAATTGGGTACAGTCCTGCTGCATAAATAGATATCCTTGGCTGTAGTTCACCTATTGACCAGTTCTTTCCATAGTTTTTAAGTAACTCGTAAAGATAATGTCTGGCTTGAAGATGAGCATAAAATTCACGAGGCCCGAGGTCAAATTTGTTCGCTATATCGGAAAAAGGTAGTGGGTAGCCATCAGTACCCAAAATTTGATGCGTAGTTTTTAAACCTTTTAATGCCCATTCTTTGAATATCTGGTTGGAAAGACCTGGGCTAAAATTCGGATTACCGCATATTGGTAAATATTGCGAAACATATCGAGAGCAATCCAATTCTGTACAAAGTCTTTGCCATGCCACTATAATATTTCTAAATGTAAGAAAAAGAAATACATTTGAAGGGAGTGAAGTTAACGGGCAATGAAGTAAAGCCGTTACCTGGAAGGGTACCACTATCTGCGATTCCCAGGCACACGAAGAGATTTGATCTTTTTCAGTTACCCAGTCCAGAGCGAATCTGGCGAGAATAACTAAATTGTAGATTTGTATATTAGGGAGGGCTAGGCCTGCCGCCAATTTGGAGTTCATCAAACGATGACAGGCAATCCGCGGTTTGGCACCTTTCCATAGGAATCTAGAACAAGCCCTGTTATACTCAACAATATCCTTTTTGTGTATAAACAACGGTATATTTTGAAAAATATACAACAATCTAGGAAAAATAACTGTTTTAATCAGTGTCACGCGGGCAGATAGAGAGAGAGGTAACATGCACCATTCTTCTAGTTTTTTACTACAGTGTGCCAACTCGAACCCGTAGTTATTCTTGTACTATTCCTCCGGGTTTCTGGTTAACCGCAAGCCTAGGTAATTAATTTGTGATACTTCCAAGAAGGGATGTTCAATGACAAGTGAGGGGCGTTTGTGTAGCCACATTAATTCTGATTTCGTGGTATTAACCTTAAAACCAGAAATCTCACTAAAGTCTTGGATAATACTCTAACTTTGGCAGCGTAGTCCTCAGATTAGAAAGAAATAGTAGCAAACCGTCCGCATACAAAAGCAGGACCAATTTCTCCCCCACCAGAGAGATGCCATCCAACTCCTGACGCAATAATATGGCAAAAGGCTCCAGACTGATGTTAAATAACAAGGGCGAGAGTGGACAGCCCTGTCTAGTCCCTCTGTTTAAAACAAATCTTGGAGAAGTTACATTGTTAACAATGATGGCCGCTGAAGGAGCGCTATAAATTAAACGTACATAATTATTAAAAAACCCTGTAAGCCCAAATTGGTCCAAGGAAAAGAACAGATGATCCCAGCTTACCCGATCAAAGGCTTTTTCAGCGTCAATCGTTAAAATGGCATTCTCGGGGAGCTCCTGTGAGATAGAAACATTATACCTGTGCCAAAGAGATTCAATGAGCACTAAAAGTTTTCTTGTATTTTTAACCGGATTCCGTCCGGGCATAAAGCCAGATTGATTACCATGTATTAAATCACCTATATGTGGTTTAAATCGAGTAGCTAAAATAGCTGCTAGAAGTTTATAGTCAGTATTGAGAACTGAGATGGGTCTAAAGGAACTTGGTAGTTCAGGATCCTTACCCTTTTTTAAAATTAACGAAATATTTGCGGCTGCAAAACATGGAGAACAACTGGTGTTTTCTGAAAAATAAAAATTGTATAACCTGGTCAATAAGGGGGTCACCTGGGTCTGTAAAACCCGGTAGAATTCAATAGGAAGTGCATCTGGTCCGGCCGCTTTATTGGGTTTGGTGTATTTAATTGCTGATATGATTTCGTCTTCCGTAATAGGGGCATTAATATATTCCCTAGCTTCCTGTGATAATTTCGGGATCTTAATCTTCAATCAAGTGTTTATTATTTTAAAGTAGTGCCAGTGAGTGCTACTTTGTTCTAGGGTGTAGCCTAGACCTTTTCAGTCTCTACAGTAGAGCAATTGGTGGCTTTAAAGCAATAGGAACTGGTGGGACATAATTCTCACTGGGCCTCCTAAACATAATTGCTGCACTAACACATATAGCCTAAGCACTTTTAACTCAGGCTGATCTTCGTCCACAGGGCTATGGGAGGGAGAGGACCTCTGAATACCTGCTGGACTGTCATGCTGTCGCACATCATTTGAGGTAAGTGTTAGCTTTATTATTTCTGGGGACAACATCCACTCAGAAGAAAGTGAGCACTACATTGCATTTATTCACATTTCAAGGGCTAAGATTTGGGCTCCTTATTGTGATAGGACTGTGGTCTCTTCTTGAGGCAGACACTGGGGAATGGAATCGGTGTTCTTTTACTCCCGGCAGTTTTCACATATAAAATGCCGACCGGGAGACTGCTAACTTTTCTGGTGACAGATGAAGTGGCTCTAACTTTTATCTGGGGACTTCGCCATGTTAATAAGTTTAGGGTGCAGGTCTTATGCTATTACCCAACTTGGATTGATTTTTATATCAGTTAGGGGTTATTCATGGTTGCGTTGATCCCCATTCCCGACAACTGTGTTTTATTTTATAGCCGGTCGGGAGGTATGTTTTTACATATGGGTTACTATTTCATCGGCTCCATTTTCATTAATTAGTCGTCCGGGAGTTACATGATACGCCCACGATGGGTGGCACTATGGTGTGTATACTGTTCCGGCTCCATTTTTTTCTAATGGGTTGTCCGGGAACTCCAGCTTAATACGCCTACGATGGGAGGAGCTAGGCTACGCTACATCACTCTGTAGATAGTTTGCGGGCCTTTTTCTTTTGTTCAGTCCCGGTATTCTACTCCTTACGGATGCTCACGGAGGGTGGAGCTTGTTTTCTCAGCGCCAAATGTTTGAGTGTCCCCTTTTATCACTTCCAACTATCGGAAGGAGTAGGGGAGATCTCGTAGTTACGTTCAGTGATTGCCACTTCCTCTCTATCTCTTCTGGTATCGGAAGGATAGGAGGTTTTTCTTTCATAGTCAGTATGTGGCAGGCGAAGGTGTACTGTGGGAAAAGACATACTCAGACTCTTATAGTTTATGTCAATTAAATGTAATACTACTTCATTTAAAAAGACAGTCCCGGTGGTTATGTGTGATATATAGTCATCACCCTTTATTAATAAAAAAAGTATTTGCCTTATATATTGAAGGTTGTATGATCACATATGCTGTACCCTGTGGTTTCTCACAAACTCAATCTGGAGTTGCTACACAAGATATCTGTTCCTTTATGTCGTAGCGATATTGCTTAATGGAGTAACATTTAATTATAAGTTTTTTGTTTTTTTTTTTTAAATAAAAGGAAAAAAAAAGCTACCCTTTTAAAATTTAAAGAGACGGTACTGTTTTTTCTTGTTAAACTTTTCTTACGAAAATTAACATGTTGATTGGTTTTAATCCTCCTTGTGAGTTGGGATGGATTTTAAGCACACAAAAATCAGCGTTACTTTTAACATTTAAAGAGACAGTAACGTTTTTGTTTGTGAAAAATTTTGTATTAAGAATGTATGCATTGCTGTCTAGGAAGCTATTAACAATGATCAATTTCTGCCACACACTTCTACTATAGTGTCCCTCTAAACTTTATGGCCACATGCAGTGCTCTGCGCTTCCTTTCTCACTCCACCTGGAGTTGTTCTGAAAAAGGGGAGATGTGGCATAGTGGTTAGCACCTCCGCACCTGAAGCAGGAGGTGGAGGGTTTGAATCCAGGTAAAGCTCCTGCTTTCTCTTCCGGCTGGTGACAGCTAGCATTCCTAAGCAGTTGTTTGTTTTTCATACATTATAGGTTTTTTTTCACAAGTAAACCTTACTAGAGGTATTATTTCTAATCATTTCGATTTGAAACTTAATTAAGTAGTTTCTATTCTGAATGATTCTTCCCTGTTACCTGAAAGAGGAAGATACTTCGGGATTTCCTGAGAGAGAATTATCATTCTCAGATGGAACGTTATTTAATTTTGATCCTGAGGTTGTTTTTTCTTTCAGTTTTTGGCTTGAACACCTCCGGTTGTTACTTTAGGAGGTTTCAGCTACCCGGGGTGACTCCAGCGTTACCGGTGTTAGTGTTCCTAGTGTGTTCAGCAAGTTGTAGGAGTGGAAACAGCCAGCTATAGTAGCCTGATGGTTAGCTTCGCTGTCTAGCTAGCGGAATGTTTGCAGTTTGTAACCAGCTGCAGCTATCACCGTATTCCATATGTTTCAGGAGTTGTTTCCCATAGCCGGCTCAGCTATGGAGGCTGGGTAATCATTCCCTAGGGTGGAAGGAGTTGTTTCCCGCTTAGATAAGAGATCTACTATGCCCTTGGTGGATTGTTGGGTTTGTCAAAGATTCTATGGACCAAACTTAGAGAAGAAATGTACTCGAGGGGTTACAATGGCAACCAGCGGTGTACTTTGCTAATGTCATTGGTATGACGACATATTGGCTAAATCCTTTATTTCAAAATTTTGCCCTGAGGTTATTAAAGGAGAGCGTAGGTTTCAGGTTTCTCTGTTCCAGCTCTCTGAGCCTTTTGATTAGGGACTTGTTAGTCAGATGTATGCTCTAAGTCTGAAAAGAAATTAATAAATAAAAAGGGGAATCTTCCAGTGGTTCAGGAGAAAAGGCAACTGGCAATAGACCAGAGGTCCCAGGATCAATTACAGGCAAATGGTGTACTCTGTGGTGCTAACACAATGTTGTTTAAGGGAACCTTCAGACCTCTCTTAGACGTCGAGTCTATACAAGTTTTCTAAGTGTTCCTTTTTTTAGGATGGAAATTAGTCGTACCATCCTTCCTTTGATTCAGAAGGGTCAATTTATGACAACAGTGGATCTTATGGATGCTTATCTGACTGTTCCTATACACAGAGATCATCACAGGTTTCTGAGGTGTGTTTTTCTGGACAAACGTTTTCAGTTCGTGGCTCTTCCTTTCGGTCTGGCCACGGCACCCAGAATTTCCACAAGGGTTCTGGGGTTTCTGATAGCGGTTCTAAGACCGCGGGGCATTTCGATGGCGCCTTATCTGGACGATATTTTATTCCAGACGTCGTCTTGTCTACAGACAAGGTCCCATACCGACTTTGTGCTATCCTTCCTGAGAACTCACGGATGGAAGGTAAATCTGAGAAAGAGTTCTTTATTTCCAAAGACAAGGGTACCCTTCTTGGGAACTCTAATCGTCTCTATCTATGAGAATTTTTCTGGCAAGGGTCAGAAAGTCGAGGGTTCTGAACCCATGTTGAGCCCTTCAGTCCACTCCTAAGCCGTCAGTGGCTCAGTGCATGGAGGTAATCGGATTGATGGTGGCGGCAATGGGCTTCATACCGTTTGCTCGGTTTCGTATCAGACCTCTGCAGCTACGCATGTTCAGGCAGTGGAATGGAAATTATTTAGATTTATCTCCTCGAGTATCCTAGAACCGGAGTGTACCTCTGTGGTCTAAGGAGGAGCCTTACGTGCTTGCCAGCAGGAGCTTGGGAGTTAGATTCCACCTGCTATTGCAGTATCTACTTTAGACGAGGGACTCTCTCAATGATGGTTGTCTATGGATTGTCTATCCCAGGGGGCATGCTTTCGCAGGGTAATTGTGGCAATGGTCGCCAGCCTTTTTTTGGATGGGGAGCTTTTTGGGGCGCTTTACAGTGCTCTGAATTGGTATAATGGTTAGAGCAACAGCTTTGGACTTTGTCAACTCAGGTTTGATTCCCGTTACAAGGAAATTCATTTTCAGAGTCTTTCCTTCCCATCGACATTCTAGAGCTGAGGGCAATCCTTACCTCAGTTGGCTTCGGCCCCATTCTTCAGGCTCATTGTTGTCATCATTCAGCGATCCATATCCCAAATGTGGACAACTGGGCAGTTTTTCTGTGCAGACTTTTCGTCCGGGAGAGTGGGAAATCCTTCCGGGAATATTCTCCAACCTGATTTTCAAATTGGGTCGGCCGGAGTTAGATCTCATGGCATCTTGTCGGAATACCAAGTTCCAGAGATACAGGTCCAGGGGGCCTCAGGCCGAGCTGATAGTTGCTTCGGCAGCTTCTTGGTCCTTCAGTCTAGCATATCTATTTCCCCGTTTTCTCTCCCGAGTTATTCTCGATTCACACAGGAGAAGGCATCAGTGATCTTTTTTTGCTCTTACGTGTCCTTGCAGGATTTGGTATGCCGATCTGGTGGACATGTCCCTGCCACCTTGGAAACTTTTCCTTGAGGAAGGACCTTCTCATTCAGGGATCCTTCCTTCACCCGAAACTAGTTTCTCTGCAGCTGTCTGCTTGTAGATTGAACGCTTAATTTTATCTAAGCAAGGTTTTTCTGATTCGGTTATAGGTACTTTCATTCAGGCACGTAAGCCTGTTACTAGGAAAATTTACCATAAGATATGGCGTAAATATCTTTATTTTTGTGCATCCAAGGGCTACTCATGGAGTAGGGTTCGGATTCCCAGGATTTTGTCTTTTCTCCAAGAAGGATTGGAGAAGGGGTTGTCAGCAATTCCTTACAGGGACAGATTTCTGCTTTATCTATTTTGTTACACAAGAGTTTGGCAGATGTTCCAGATGTACAATTTTTTTGTCAGGGTCTGACTAGAATCAGGCCTGTATTCAGACCTATTGCTCCTCCTTGGAGTTTAAATTTAGTTCTCCGAGTTCTTCAAGGGGTTCAGTTTGAACCTATGCATTCCATAGATATTTAGTTATTATCTTGAAAAGTTTTGTTTCTGGTTGCTGTTTCTTCTGCTCGAAGAGTATCTGAGCTCTCGGCATTACAATATGATTCTCCTTATCTTATTTTCCATTTGGATAAGGTGGTGTTACGTACTAAACCTGGTTTTCTTCCTAAACTTGTTTTAAACAAGTAGATTAATCTGGAGATTGTTGTTCCTTCTTTGTGTCCTAATCCTTCTTCTGTGAAGAAGCGTCTGTTACATAATTTCGATGTAGTCCGTGCTTGTAAGTTTTTCTTACAAGCGACTAAGGATTTTCGACAATAGTCTTCTTTGTTTTTGTTTTTCAGGGAAATGTAGGGGTCAGAAAGCTTTGGCTACCTCTTTCTTTTTGGCTGAGGAGTATCATCCGTTTTGCATATGAGCCTGCTGGACAGCTACCTCCTGAAAGAATTATGGCTCATTCCACTAGGGCGGTTGCTTCCTCTTGGGTGTTCTGAAATTATGCTTCTGTGGAACAGATTTGAAAGGCTGCAACTTGGTCTTCTCTTCATACTTTTTCTAAATTTGTCAAATTTGATAATTTTGCCTCAGCGGAGGCTGTTTTGGGGAGAAAGGTTCTTCAAGCAGTGGTGCCTTCCATTTGGGTTACCTGTCTTGTCCCTCTTGTTTCATCCGTGTACTATAGCTTTGGTATTGTATCTTACAAGTAAGGATGAAATCCGTGGACTCATCATATATTTAAAAAGAAAAGGAAATTTATGCTTACCTGATAAATTTGTTTCTTTTTAGATACGATGAGTCCACGGCCCGCCCTGTTTTTCATAAGACAGGTCTTTATTTTTGGTAAACTTCAGACACCTCTGCACCTTAGCTTTTCCTTTCTCTTCCTACCTTTGGTCGAATGACTGGAGTGGGAGGGAAGGGAGGAGTTATATATAAACAGCTCTGCTGTGGTGCTCTTTGCCTCCTCCTGCTGACCAAGAGGCGTAATCCCACAAGTAAGGATGAAATCCGTGGATTCATCGTATCTAAGAAGAAACAAATTTATCAGGTAAGCATAAATTTCCTTTTTAAAATGGGGTTGTCCAAACTTTGGTTCAGGGCCAATTCTCTAAAGCTTTCTTATCTGGCGAGATTATCCAAGAAGCCTCTTCAGTACTGCTTGAGAGCTGTTTATCGATCACCGGGCCCGGTGAGCCCACTGTGCAGCCCTCTTAACCTTTTTTCTTTTTGACATAATCAAGCACTCTAATCTCAGTATTGTGTTTTTTACATTGCCCCATCCCTTTCTAACATCTGTCAACTTATAATCTTCTGTTAAGCTATTAATATATATATGTATGTATTATTTGCTAAATGTGTTTTAATTTTCTGCTTTATTTTATAACTTGCACAAAGTGACCTGTCTTTATGTGTTTTAAAGGACTCTTTAGATGGAATCGAGCCCTTAAATGAAGAGGTAATTGTCAGTGGTTCAGACAAGGAGAAAACCCTATTTGCAGACCCTGAGGATTCTTGTGACTTTGTGAAAGCTGCTCATTTGGCATCAACACCTTTCCACAGAGACAGGGAAGAGACTGATCAGTCACCGCAGAGTGAGAACTCTAAACTGGAGAGAATCCCACTGAGAGAGAAGACTCCTATATGCGAAGAGTCATATGGGCAAGCAACCTGCATAAAGAAACTGAGGTATGCTTTGTTAATAAATCAGACATTGCAGGGAATACTGTTTGCAACAGGGCAGTAAAGAGAAATAAATTAAAGGGATATGAAACGGTCTGTTTCGTTGTTGTAATTAAAAAAGCACTAAACGTATCTTATACTTGATAAAAAAAGCAAAGCATTTAAAACCATGAATAATATGTATTGCAATAATTAATAATGTCTACCTTTTTTCCCCCTATTGCATAGAAAATCCACAACGTCATTCCAATTACTAGTGGGATATTCAACTCCTGGCCAGCAGGAGGCGGCAAAGAGCACCCCAGCAAAGCTGTTAAGAGAAGCGGTGACTTTTAGCAGTTAAAAGGCAGCGAGGAAGTCTTTGCTTTACTTTTAACACTTTGCTACCCCTTTGTAGAAAGCCAGAGTTGGTTACTCTATTCTTTCTTTTCCTACAGCTCCATGACAGGGAGTGGAGTACCTGCCACACCTAAGTAGCGGTTATCTGTCCTGCAACTGGATCTAAGGTGGTAAGTGCATTCGCCTTCTAGGTACTGAAGGACAGCAGCCGTGGTTAATCCTCTTATGGATCCTTTTTGGGACATAGTTATCCTTATTAGTTAAGGATACATTTTATGGACAGATTTATTGACACTTTGTGTTTTAAAAAATGATTTTTATTCACAGTGAGAGATTTATGAGAGTTTACTTGGCTAAGGGGATTTAAAGGATTTTCCTTTATTTGTGGCAACATAGACTTTGACAGCTATGACAGACACAATGGGGTTATAAAAGACATAGGCTATAACAGACTTGTTTGAGCTTTAACAGACATATTGAGGATAACCGTTTTACTTTCTCAGCCGTTTACTTGACACGCTCACGTGACGCTGCACTTCTGCTTTATCAGAGCGGAGCTTAGTGAGCCTGTTCTGCGTAGAGGATCAGTGTCGGCTTTGCGACTTGTCTTTTTGTCATCAGCGGATCGTTTGTCTAAGAGGAGAGGATCTCTGCAGGAGAGTCTCGCTTTCTCTTGCTAGTGGGGTGTCAATTCTGTCCGGTAGGAGCCTCAGGCAATCTGAGGTTGCTTCTTAGGTTCATTTTATTTTGCACTCTTTTGTTTAAGGATAGTCTCTACTAAATTTGAAAATTCTTTTATTGTTCACTAATTTGGTTAAAGCTGAATTCTGTAGTATGGATTCAGAATTAGATGTCTGTGGATACATGCTTACAATGTTTAGAGGCTCAAATTGTCCTGCCAATGCAATTTTGTTCCTCATGCTTAGCTAAAACTTTAAAATGTAAAGTCAAATTACTCCCTTCTGAGCCAAGTGTCTCTCAGGATAATGCTGTGCGTGACATGCCTCAGCTTTCTCCTCAAACGTCCCAAGCCTTAATTGTTTACCATACTGTGCCTTCTGTGTCCTCTCAACCACCTGGGGGTGTTTATTTACCTGGGGATTTTGCTGCTCAGATTACTTTCGCATAAGAGGAAATCTAAATATTTATCTGTTAGCAAGGTTTCTGACTGTTCTCCCTCTTCTGAGGATGTTTCTCCAACATTGGTGTGTCCGGTCCACGGCGTCATCCATAACTTGTGGGAATATTATCTTCCCCAACAGGAAATGGCAAAGAGCACAGCAAAAGCTGTCCATATAGTCCCTCCTAGGCTCCGCCCACCCCAGTCATTCTCTTTGCCGTTGCACAGGCAACATCTCCACGGAGATGGTGAAGAGTATGTGGTGTTTAGTTGTAGTTTTTTATTCTACTATCAAGAGTTTATTTTAAAATAGTGCTGGTATGTACTATTTACTCTGAAACAGAAAAAGATGAGTTCTGTTTGTGAGAGGAATATGATTTTAGCAGCAGTAACTAAAATCGTTTGCCGTTTCCACATAGGACTGTTGAGATGAAATAACTTCAGTTGGGGGAAACAGTTAGCAGACTTTTCTGCTTAAGGTATGACTAGCCATATTTCTAACAAGACTGTGTAATGCTGGAAGGCTGTCATTTCCCCTCATGGGGACCGGTAAGCCATTTTCTTAGTCTCAAACAGAATAAAGGGCTTAATATGGGCTATAAAACTGGTAGACACTTTTATGGGCAAGATCAATTGCTTTATTTGGGCATTTTATACAGCTTGATGTTGAAATTCACACTTATAAACTTTGGGGAACGTTTTTTAACGTCAGGCACTGGTTTAGACACCTTTCCAGTCAGGAAGGGCCTTCCCTGTAGTAGGCTGAGCCTCATTTTCGCGCCATTACTGCACAGTTACTTTTGAGAGCAGGACATGCAGCTGCATGTGTGTGGGTCTGAAAGTAGTTGAAAAGGTTCCTAGAAGGCTTCATTTGGTATTGTATTCCCCCCTGGGTTTGGTAAAGTCGCAGCAAAGGCTGTAGCTGGGACTGTAGAGGGGTTAAAACTGTAACCGGCTCCGGTTTCTTCATTGTAAGGGTTAAAGGTATGAAATTTGGGGTGCAATGCTTTGAATGCTTTAAGACACTGTGGTGAAAATTTGGTTAAATTTGAACAATTCCTTCATAGTTTTTCACATATTCAGTAATAAAGTGTGCCCTGTTTAAAATTTAAAGAGACAGTAACGGTTTTGTTTTAAAACGGTTTTTGTACTTTATTGACAAGTTTAAGCCTGTTTAACATGTCTGTACCTTCAGATAAACTATGTTCTGTATGTATGGAAGCCAATGTGTCTCCCCCTTCAAAATTGTGTGATAATTGTGCCATAGCGTCCAAACAAAGTAAGGACAGTACTGCCACAGATAGTAAAGTTGCCCAAGATGATTCATCAGATGAAGGGAGTAGACATAGTTATACATCATCTCCTTCTGTGTCTACACCAGTCTTGCCCACGCAGGAGACCCCTAGTACTTCTAGCGAGCCAATGCTTGTTACTATGCAACAATTGACGGCAGTAATGGATAACTCCATAGCAAATATTTTATCCAAAATGCCTGCATTTCAAAGAAAGCGCGATTGCTCTGTTTTAAACACTGTAGAGCAGGAGGGCTCTGATGATAATTGCTCTGTCATACCCTCACACCAATCTGAAGGGGCCATGAGGGAGGTTTTGTCAGATGGGGAAATTTCAGATTCGGGTAGAATTTCTCAACAGGCAGAACCTGATGTTGTGACATTTAAATTTAAATTAGAGCATCTCCGCGCACTGCTTAAGGAGGTGTTATCTACTCTGGATGATTGTGACAACCTGGTCATTCCAGAAAAATTGTGCAAGATGGACAAGTTCCTAGAGGTTCCGGTGCACCCCGAAGCTTTTCCTATACCCAAGCGGGTGGCGGACATAGTGAATAAGGAATGGGAGAAGTCTGGCATACCTTTTGTTCCCCCTCCTATATTTAAGAAATTATTTCCTATGGTCGACCCCAGAAAGGACTTATGGCAGACAGTCCCTAAGGTCGAGGGGGCAGTTTCTACACTAGCCAAGTGCACTACTATTCCTATCGAGGATAATTGTGCTTTCAAAGATCCTATGGATAAAAAATTGGAGGGTTTGCTTAAAAAGATTTTTGTACAGAAAGGTTACCTCCTGCAACCTATTTTGTGCATTATTCCTGTCACTACAGCAGCGTGGTTCTGGTTCGAGGAACTAGAAAAGTCGCTCAGTAGAGAGACTCCGTATGAGGAGGTTATGGACAGAGTTCACGCACTTAAGTTGGCTAATTCTTTTATTTTAGATGCCGCTTTGCAGTTAGCTAGATTAGCGGCAAAAAATTCTGGGTTTGCAATTGTGGCGCGCAGAGCGCTCTGGCTAAAGTCTTGGTCAGCGGATGTATCTTCCAAGACAAAATTGCTTAATATCCCCTTCAAGGGTAAAACTCTTTTTGGGCCAGAATTGAAAGAGATTATCTCAGACATCACTGGGGGTAAGGGCCACGCCCTCCCACAAGATAGGCCTTTCAAAGCCAAGAATAAGTCTAATTTTCGTTCCTTTCGCAATTTCAGGAACGGACCGGCCTCCAACTATGCAGCCTCTAGACAAGAGGGTAATGCTTCGCAAACCAAACCAGCTTGGAAACCGATGCAAGGCTGGAACAAGGGTAAGCAGGCCAAGAAGCCTGCTGCTGCTAACAAAACAGCATGAAGGAGTAGCCCCCGATCCGGGACCGGATCTAGTAGGGGGCAGACTCTCTCTCTTCGCTCAGGCTTGGGCAAGAGATGTTCAGGATCTCTGGGCACTAGAAATAGTTTCTCAGGGTTATCTTCTGGAATTCAAGGAACTACCCCCAAGGGGAAGGTTCCACATGTCTCACTTATCTTCAAACCAAATAAAGAGACAGGCATTCTTACATTGTGTAGAAGACCTGTTAAAAATGGGAGTGATACACCCAGTTCCAACAGTGGAACAAGGAATGGGGTTTTACTCAAATCTGTTTGTAGTTCCCAAAAAGAGGGAACTTTCAGACCAATTCTGGATTTAAAGATCCTAAACAAATTTCTCAGAGTGCCATCGTTCAAAATGGAAACCATTCGAACGATTTTACCTACAATCCAGGAGGGTCAATTTATGACTACTGTGGATCTAAAGGATGCGTATCTACATATTCCTATCCGCAAAGATCATCATCAGTTCCTAAGGTTCGCCTTTCTGGACAAACATTACCAGTTTGTGGCTCTCCCATTCGGGCTAGCCACTGCTCCAAGGATTTTCACAAAGGTACTCGGGTCCCTTCTAGCGGTTCTAAGACCAAGGGGCATTGCAGTGGCACCTTACTTGGACGACATTTTGATACAAGCGTCGTCTCTTTCAAAGGCAAAGGCTCACACAGACATCGTTCTGGCCTTTCTCAGATCTCACGGATGGAAAGTGAACATAGACAAAAGTTCCCTGTCTCCGTCGACAAGAGTTCCTTTCTTGGGGACAATAATAGATTCTTTAGAAATGAAGATTTTCCTGACAGATGTCAGAAAGTCAAAACTTCTAAACGCTTGTCAAGTTCTTCATTCTGTTCCACGTCCTTCCATAGCTCAGTGCATGGAAGTAGTAGGGTTGATGGTTGCAGCAATGGACATAGTTCCTTTTGCGCAAATTCATCTAAGACCATTACAACTGTGCATGCTGAAACAGTGGAATGGGGACTATACAGACTTGTCTCCAGTGATTCAAGTAGATCAGAAGACCAGAGACTCACTCCGTTGGTGGCTAACCCAGGACCACCTGTCCCAGGGAATGAGTTTCCGCAGACCAGAGTGGGTCATCGTCACGACCGACGCCAGTCTAGTGGGCTGGGGCGCGGTCTGGGACTCCCTGAAAGCTCAGGGGTTATGGTCTCAGGAAGAGTCTCTTCTCCCGATAAACATTCTGGAACTGAGAGCGATATTCAATACTCTCAGGGCTTGGCCTCAACTAGCAAAGGCCAGATTCATAAGATTCCAATCAGACAACATGACGACTGTTGCTTACATCAACCATCAGGGGGGAACAAGGAGTTTCCTGGCGATGAGAGAAGTGACCAAAATCATAAAATGGGCGGAGGATCACTCCTGCCACCTATCTGCGATCCACATCCCAGGAGTGGAAAACTGGGAGGCGGATTATCTGAGTCGTCAGACATTCCATCCGGGGGAGTGGGAACTCCACCCGGAGATCTTTGCCCAGTTGACTCAATTATGGGGCATTTCAGACATGGATCTGATGGCGTCTCGTCAGAACTTCAAGGTTCCTTGCTACGGGTCCAGATCCAGGGATCCCAAGGCGACTCTAGTGGATGCATTAGTAGCGCCTTGGACCTTCAACCGAGCTTATGTGTTTCCACCGTTTCCTCTCATTCCCAGGCTGGTAGCCAGGATCAAGCAGGAGAGGGCCTCGGTGATCTTGATAGCTCCTGCGTGGCCACGCAGGACTTGGTATGCAGACCTGGTGAATATGTCATCGGCTCCACCATGGAAGCTACCTTTGAGACAGGATCTTCTAGTACAAGGTCCATTCGAACATCCAAATCTAGTTTCCCTTCAGCTAACGGCTTGGAAATTGAACGCTTGATTTCTCTTGTAAGGTGTATCCAGTCCACGGATCATCCATTACTTGTGGGATATTCTCATTCCCAACAGGAAGTTGCAAGAGGACACCCACAGTAGAGCTGTAATATAGCTCCTCCACTAACTGTCATACCCAATCATTCTCTTGCAACTCTCAACAAGCTAGGACGTTGTAGGAGAGAGTGGTTAAATATAGCTAGTTTATTTTCTTCAATCAAAAGTTTGTTTTTTCTAATATAGTACCGGAGTTGTGCTATTTTATCTCAGGCAGTAAATAGAAGAAGAATCTGCCTGAGGTTTCTATGATCTTAGCAGGTTGTAACTAAGATCCATTGCTATTCTCACATATGTCTGAGGGGATTACACAGATGAGGTAACTTCAGCGAGAGAATGGCGTGCAGTTTATTCTGCTATCAGGTATGTGCAGTTATAATTTTTTCTAGAGATGGAAAACACTAGAAAATGCTGCTGATACCGGATTAATTAAAGTTAAGCCTGAATACAGTGATTTAATAACGACTGGTATCATGCTTACTCCCAGGGGTAATACCCTTATGATATTTACAATATAAAACGTTTGCTGGCATGTTTAATCGTTTTTATATATGCTTTGGTGATAAAACTTTATTGGGGCCTAGTTTTTTCCACATGGCTGGCTTAAATTTTGACTAGAAACAATTTCCACTGTTGTAGTATAAAAGTTACAGTTGGTGCAGTTAAAATTACAAACTGTGAAATCCAGCTTCCCTCAAAGGCCCTCTGAATGCTATAGGACATCTCTAAAGGGCCCAAAGGCTTTCCAAAGTCGTTTATTGGGGAAGGTAGGGCCACAGCTTGCTGTGGCAGTTGGTTGTGACTGTTAAAAAACGTCTATTTCGTTTTTTTGATCCGTTTTTTGAACTAAGGGGTTAATCATCCATTTGCAAGTGGGTGCAATGCTCTGTTAGCCTATTATACACACTGTAAAAATTTCGTTTGATTTACTGCATTTTTTCACTGTTTTTCAAATTCTGACAAAATTTGTTTCTCTTAAAGGCACAGTACCGTTTTTTATATTTGCTTGTTAACTTGATTTAAAGTGTTTTCCAAGCTTGCTAGTCTCATTACTATTCTGTATAAACATGTCTGACATAGAAGAAACTCCTTGTTTATTATGTTTAAAAGCCATGGTGGAACCCCCTCTTAGAATGTGTACCAAATGTACTGATTTCATTTTATGCAATAAAGATCATTTTCTGTCTTTAAAAAATGTATCACCAGAGGAATCTGACGAGGGGGAAGTTATGCCGACTAACTTTCCCCACGTGTCAGACCCTTTGACTCCCGCTTAAGGGACTCACGCTCAAATGGCGCCAAGTACATCTAGGGCGCCCATAGCGTTTACTTTACAAGACATGGCGGCAGTCATGGATAATACACTGTCAGCGGTATTAGCCAGACTACCTGAACTTAGAGGTAAGCGAGATAGCTCTGGGGTGAGACAAAATGCAGAGCATACTGACGCTTTAAGAACCATGTCTGATACTGCCTCACAATATGCAGAAGCTGAGGAAAGAGAGCTTCAGTCAGTGGGTGATGTTAATGACTCAGGAAAGATACCTGATTCTAATATTTCTACATTTAAATTTAAGCTTGAACACCTCCGCGTGTTGCTTAGGGAGGTTTTAGCTGCTCTGAATGACTGTGATACCATTGCAGTGCCAGAGAAATTGTGTAGATTGGGTAAATACTTTGCAGTGCCGGTGTGTACTGATGTTTTTCCAAATACCTAAAAGGTTTACAGAAATTATTAATAAGGAATGGGATAGACCAGGTGTGCCGTTCTCTTCCCCTCCTATTTTTAGAAAAATGTTTCCAATAGACGCCACTACATGGGACTTATGGCAGACAGTCCCTAAGGTGGAGGGAGCAGTTTCTACTCTAGTAAAGCATACTACTATCCCTGTCGAGGACAGTTGTGGTTTTTTTTTTTTTAGATCCAATGGATAAAAAATTAGAGGTTACCTTAAGAAAATATTTATTCAACAAGGTTTTATCCTACAGCCCCTTGCATGCATTGCCCCTGTCACTGCGGCGTACTGGTTTGTGTCTCTGGAAGAGGCTTTACAGGTAGCGACTCCATTGGATGACATACTTGGCAAACTTAGAGCACTTAAGCTAGCCAATTCTGTTATTCTGATGCCATTGTTCATTTGACTAAACTAACTGCTAAGAATTCTGGTTTTGCTATACAGGCGCGCAGAGCGATATGGCTTAGATCATGGTCAGCTGACGTGACTTCAAAATCTAAGCTACTTAACATTCCCTTCAAGGGGCAGACCCTATTCGGGCCTGGTTGAAGGAGATTATTGCTGATATCACTGGAGGAAAAAGTCATGCCCTTCCTCAGGACAGGTCCAAATCTAGGGCCAAACAGTCTAATTTTCGTGCCTTTCAAAACTTCAAGGCAGGTGCGGCATCAACTTCCTCTAATAATAAACAAGAGGGAACTTTTGCTCAATCCAAGACGGTCTGGAGACCAAACCAGACATGGAAAAAAGGTAAGCAGGTAAAAAAGCCTGCTGCTGCCTCTAAGACAGCATGAAGGAATGGCCCCCTATCCGGGAACGGATCTAGTAGGGGGCAGACTTTCACTCTTTGCCCAGGCGTGGGCAAGAGATGTTCAGGATCCCTGGGCGTTGGAAATTATATCCCAGGGATATCTTCTGGACTTCAAAGCTTCCCCCCCAAAAGGGAGATTTCACCTTTCACAATTATCTGCACACCAGATAAAGAGAGAGGCATTCTTACACTGTGTACGAGTCCTCCTAGTTATGGGAGTGATCCATCCAGTTCCAAAGGAGGAACAGGGACAGGGTTTTTACTCAAATCTGTTTGTGGTTCCCAAAAAAGAGGGAACCTTCAGACCAATTTTGGATCTAAAGATCTTAAACAAATTCCTCAAAGTTCCGTCGTTCAAGATGGAAACTATTCGTACCATCCTACCACTGATCCAGGAGGGTCAATATATTACTACAGTGGATCTAAAGGATGCTGATCTTCACATTCCGATACACAAAGATCATCATCGGTTTCTCAGGTTTGCCTTTTAAGACAGGCATTACCAGTTGTAGCTCTTCCCTTGGGATTAGCTACAGCCCCGAGAATCTTTACAAAGGTTCTAGCGTCACTTATGGCGGTCCTAAGGCCGCGGGGCATAGCAGTAGCCCCTTATTTAGACGACATCCTGATACAGGCGTCAAACTTCCAAATTGCCAAGTCTCATACGGACGTAGTACTTGCATTTCTGTGGTCGCATGGGTGGAAAGTGAACGAGGAACAGAGTTCTCTATCCCCACTCACAAGAGTTTCCTTTCTAGGGACTCTGATAGATTCTGTAGAAATGAAAATTCACCTGACGGAGTTCAGGTTATCAAAGCTTCTAAATTCCTGCCGGGCTCTTCATTCCATTCCGCGCCCTTCGGTGGTTCAGTGTATGGAAGTAATCGGCTTAATGGTAGCGGCAATGGACATAGTGCCGTTTGCATGCTTACATCTCAGACCGCTGCAACTATGCATGCTCAGTCAGTGGAGCGGGGATTACACAGATTTGTCCCCTCAACTGAATCTGGACCAAGAGACCAGGGATTCTCTTCTCTGGTGGCTATCTCGGGTCCATCTGTCCAAAGGTATGACCTTTCGCAGGCCAGATTAGACAATTGTTACGACAGATGCCAGCCTTCTAGGTTGGGGTGCAGTCTGGAACTCCCTGAAGGCTCAGGGATCGTGGACTTAGGAGGAGTCTCTCCTTCCATTAAATATTCTGGAACTAAGAGCGATATTCAAGGCTCTTCAGGCTTGGCCTCAGTTAGCAACTCTGAGGTACATCAGATTTCAGTCGGACAACATCACGACTGTAGCTTACATCAACCATGAAGGGGGAACGAGAAGTTCCCTAGAGATGTTAGAAGTTTCAAAAATAATTCGCTGGGCAGAGATTCACTCTTGTCACCTATCAGCTATCCATATCCCAGGTGTAGAGCACTGGGAGGGGGATTTTCTAAGTCGTCAGACTTTTCATCCGGGAGAGTGGGACCTCCATCCGGAGGCATTTGCACAACTGATTCATCGTTGGGGCAAACCAGAACTGGATCTCATGGCGTCTCGCCAGAACGCCAAGCTTCCGTGTTACGGATCCAGATCCAGAGATCCCAAGGCGACACTGATAGATGCTCTAGCAGCGCCCTGGTCTTTCAACCTGGCTTATGTGTTTCCACCGTTTCCTCTGCTCCCTCGACTGATTGCCAAGATCAAGCAGGAGAGAGCATCGGTGATTCTGATAGCACCTGCGTGGCCACGCAGGACCTGGTATGCAGATCTAGAGGACATGTCATCCTTTCCACCATGGTCTCTGCCTCTGAAACAGGACCTTCTACTTCAGGGTCCTTTCAACCATCCAAATCTAATTTCTCTGAGGCTGACTGCCTGGAGATTGAACGCTTGATTTTATCAAAGCGTGGCTTCTCCGAGTCAGTTATTGATACCTTAAGACAGGCACGAAAGCCTGTCACCAGGAAAATTTACCATAAGGTATGGCGTAGATATCTTTATTGGTGTGAATCCAAGGGTTACTCATGGAGTAAGGTCAGGATTGCTAGGATATTATCTTTTCTCCAAGATGGTTTGGAAAAAGGATTGTCAGCTAGTTAAGCGTCTGGCAGATGTTCCAGACGTTCAGGCATTTTGTCAGGCTTTAGTTAGAATCAAGCCTGTGTTTAAACCTGTTGCTCCACCATGGAGCTTAAACTTGGTTCTTAAGGTTCTTCAAGGAGTTCCGTTTGAACCTCTTCATTCCATAGATATCAAGCTTTTATCTTGGAAAGTTCTTTTTTTTGGTAGCTATTTCCTCGGCTCGTAGAGTCTCTGAGCTATCTGCCTTACAATGTGATTCTCCGTATCTGATTTTTCATACGGATAAGGTAGTCCTGCGTACCAAACCTGGGTTCTTACCTAAGGTGGTATCTAACAAGAATATCAATCAAGAGATTGTTGTTCCATCCTTGTGTTACACAATTTGGACGTGGTCCGTGCTTTAAAGTTTTACTTACAAGCTACTAAAGATTTTCGTCAAACATCTGCTTTGTTTGTTGTCTACTCTGGACAGAGGAGAGGTCAAAAGGCTTCAGCAACCTCTTTTTCTTTTTGACTAAGAAGCTTAATCCGCTTAGCCTATGAGACTGCTGGACAGCAACCTCAAGAAAGGATTACAGCTCATTCCACTAGAGCTGTGGCTTCCACTTGGGCCTTTAAAAATGAGGCTTCTTTTGATCAGATTTGCAAGGCGACGACTTGGTCTTCGCTTCATATTTTTTCAAAATTTTACAAATTTGATACTTTTGCTTCTTCGGAGGTTATATTTGGGGGAGAGGTTTTACGGGGCAGTGGTTCCTTCCATTTAAGTTCCTGCCTTGTCCCTCCCTTCATCCGTGTACTTTAGCTTTGGTATTGGTATCCCACAAGTAATGGATGATCCGTGGACTGGATACACCTTACAAGAGAAAACACAATTTATGTTTACCTGATAAATTTAATTCTCTTGTGGTGTATCCAGTCCACGGCCCGCCCTGTCATTTTAAGGCAGGTAATTTTTAAATTTAAACTACAGTAACCACTGCACCCTATGGTTCCTCCTTTCTTGGCTTGTTTTCGGTCGAATGACTGGCTATGACAGTTAGGGGAGGAGCTATATTACAGCTCTGCTGTGGGTGTCCTCTTGCAACTTCCTGTTGGGAATGAGAATATCCCACAAGTAATGGATGATCCGTGGACTGGATACACCACAAGAGAAATAAATTTATCAGGTAAGCATAAATTGTGTTTTTATCTAAGCGTGGGTTTTCGGATTCTGTAATAGATACTCTGATAGAAGCCAGAAAACCTGTAACTAGGAAGATTTACCATAAAATATATATAATATATATAATATAATTTATCTGTTGGTGTGAATCCAAGGGATTCTCATGGAGTAAGATCAAAATTCCTAGGATCCTTTCCTTTCTCCAAGAAGGTTTTGATAAGGGATTATCAGCGAGTTCTCTAAAGGGACAGATTTCTGCTTTATCTGTCTTATTACACAAACGACTGGCAGCTGTGCCTGATGTTCAAGTTTTTGTTCAGGCTTTGGTCAGGATCAAGCCTGTTTACAGACCTTTGACTCCTCCCTGGAGTCTGAATTTAGTTCTTTCAGTTCCTCTATATTCCATAGATATCAAGATGTTATCTTGGAAAGTTCTGTTTTTGGTTGCTATTTCTTCTGCTAGAAGAGTTTCTGAGTTATCTGCTTTGCAGTGTAATCCGCCCTATCTGGTGTTCCATTCAGATAAGGTTGTTTTGCGTACTAAACCTGGTTTCCTTCCAAAGGTTGTTTCCAACAAGAATATTAACCAGGAAATAGTTGTACCTTCTTTATTTCCGAATCCAGTTTCAAAGAAGGAACGTTTGTTACACAATTTAGATGTAGTTCGTGCTTTAAAGTTCTATTTAGAAGCAACAAAGGATTTCAGACAAACGTCTTCACTGTTTGTCGTTTATTCTGGCAAGAGGAGAGGTCAAAAAGCTACTGCTACCTCTCTTTCCTTTTGGCTGAAAAGCATCATCCGATTGGCTTACGAGACTGCCGGACGGCAGCCTCCTGAACACATCACAGCTCACTCTACTAGGGCTGTGGCTTCCACATGGGCCTTCAAGAACGAGGCTTCTGTTGATCAGATATGTAAGGCAGCGACTTGGTCTTCCCTGCACACTTTTGCCAAATTCTACAAATTTGATACTTTTGCTTCTTCGGAGGCTATTTTTGGGAGAAAGGTTTTGCAAGCCGTGGTGCCTTCCGTTTAGGCAACCTGATTGGCTCCCTCCCTTCATCCGTGTCCTAAAGCTTTGGTATTGGTTCCCACAAGTTAGGGATGACGCCGTGGACCGGACACACCAATGTTGGAGAAAACAGAATTTATGCTTACCTGATAAATTACTTTCTCCAACGGTGTGTCCGGTCCACGGCCCGCCCTGGTTTTTTAATCAGGTTTGATGAAATGCTTTCTTTAACTACAGTCACCACGGCACCCTATAGTTTCTCCTGTTTTTTTCTCCTGTCCGTCGGTCGAATGACTGGGGTGGGCGGAGCCTAGGAGGGACTATATGGACAGCTTTTGCTGTGCTCTTTGCCATTTCCTGTTGGGGAAGAGAATATTCCCACAAGTTATGGATGACGCCGTGGACCGGACACACCGTTGGAGAAAGTAATTTATCAGGTAAGCACAAATTCTGTTTTTTCCTGTTCCAGACAAGATGTCTAAAAATTATAGCTCAGGAATCGGATAAGCCAGGGGTTCCCCTTCCCCTGTTTTTAAAAAGATGTTTCCTGTTGCTGACACCATTTTGACTCATGGGGCACTGTGCCTAAAGTAGAAGTGGCTATTTGTACTCTAGCTAAAATAACTACTATTCCGTGGGCTGTGGACATAGTATCTCAGGGTTACAAAATAGGATTCAGATCTTGCCCTCCAAAGGGCAGATTTCTCCTGTCAAGACTATCCTCAAACCAAGTAAAGAGGGAGGTCTTCTTAAATTGTGTAGAGGACGTATCCTCCCTGGGAGTTATTGTACCAGTCAACAAAGTCAAGGATTCTATTCAAATCTATTTGTGGTTCCAAAAAGGAGGGAACTTTCCGTCCCATCCTAGACCTCAGGGTTCCGTCCTTCAAGATGGAAACTATTTGTTCCATTCTTCCATTGGTTCAGGAAGGTCAGTTCATGACGACCATAGACCTGAAGGACGCGTATTTACACATTCCCATTCACAGGGATCATCACCAGTTTCTAAAGTTTGCCTTTCTGGACAAGCATTTCCAGTTTATTGCCCTTCGTTTGTTCTTGCCACAGCTCCCAGAATATTCACAAAGGTTTTGGGAGCCCTATTGACAGTGATCAGATCCCTGGAAATTGCTTTGGCACCTTATCTAGACAACATTTTGGTTCAGGCGTCGTCTTTTCAACTAGAAAAATCTTATACAGAGATGTTGTCTTTTCTATGTTCCAACGGGTGGAAAGTGAATCTGCAAAAGAGTTCTCTAGTTCCAACTACAAGAGTGCGTTTCCTAGGGCAATCATATATTCACTGTCCATGAAGATTTTTCTGACGTACGTAAGAAAATCCAAACTTCTTGCTTCTTGTCTTTCTCTCCAGTCTGCCTTTCATCCATCAGTGGCTAAATGCATGGAGATGATTGATCTGATGGTGGCTTCCATGGACATCATTCCTTTTGCTCGGTTCTATCTGTGACCGTTGCAGCTTTGCATGCTCAGACAATGGAACGGAGACCATTCGGATTTATCGCAGAGGATAAACCTGGACTCCCTGACAAGAGACTCTCTCTCGTGGTGGATTTCACAGGAACATCTGTCTTGGGGCACTTGCTTCCTGAGACCTTTCTGGGTAATTGTGACTACGAACGCCAGCCTGTTAGGCTGGGAAGCTGTTTGGGGTTCTCTAAAAGCTTAGGGCCTGTGGTCTCGGGAAGAATCTTCTCTTCCCATAAACATCTTGGATTTGAGAGCAATCTTCAGTGCCTTGACAGCTTGGCCTCAATTATCTTTAGTCCGGTTTATCAGATTTCAAATCGGACAACATCACATCAGTGGCTTACATCAACCACCAGGGAGGAACTCTGAGTTCTTTGGCCATGAAGGGGTGACTCGCATTCTGCAGTGGGCAAAGGCTCATGATTGTCTCCTATCTGCCATCCACATTTCAGGGGTAGACAGTTGGGAGGCGGATTTTCTGAGCAGACCGACTTTTCACCCCGGGGAATGGGCTCTCCATCCGGAAGTATTCTCAAGGATAACCCTCAGGTGGGGGTTCCAGATTTGGATCTGATGGCGTCTCATCAAAACGCCAAGCTTTTAAAGTACGGTTCAAGCTCAAGAGATCCTTAGGCCGTTCTGATAGATGCGCTAGTGGTTCCTTGGGATTTCGGTCTTGCTTACCTGTTTCCTCAGTTTGCTCTCCTTCCAGGAGTCATTGCTCGTATCAAGCAGGAGAGAGCATCTGTGAGTCTAATAGCTCCTGCCTGGTGAAGATGTCATCTCTTCCACCTTGGAGGTTGCCTCTGAGGAAGGACCTTCTGATTCAGGGTCCATTCCTTCATCCAAATCTAGATTTTCTGAAACTGACTGCTTGGAGATTGAACACCTAGTCCTGTCTAGAAGTGGTTTTTAGGAAGCGGTCATTGAAACTATGCTTCAGGCTCGTAAACCAGTTACTCGCAGGATTTACCATGAGATATGGCGTAAATACCTTTTTTGGTGTGAAGCTAAAGGTTTTTCCTGGAGTAGGGTGAGGATTCCCCGAATTTTATCTTTTCTTCAGGATGGCCTGGAGAAAGGTTTGTCAGTCCGTACTCTGAAAGGTCAAATTTATGCACTGTCTATTCTTTTGCACAAACGTCTGGCAGACTTGCCAGATTTCAAGCTTTTGTTCAGGCCCTGTTCAGAATCAGGCCTGTGTTTAAACCTGTTGCTCCTCGGAGCCTTAACATAATTCTTAAAGTTTTGTAGCAGGCTCCGTTTTAGCTGATGCATGTTGTTGATATAAAATAGTTATCTTGGAAGGTTTTGTTTCTCCTTGCTATTTCTTCTGCTCGCAGAGTTTCTGAGCTTTCAGCTCTGCAGTGTGATTCACTGTACCTTATTTTTCATGCAGATAAGGCGGTCCTTCTCAGTAAATTGGGGTTTCTCCCTAAGATGGTGTCGGATCGAAACATTAATCAGGAAATTGTTGTTCCTTCTTTTTATCCTAATCCTTCTCCTCATAAGGAATGTCTTTTGCATAACCTGGATGTTGTGCATGCTCTAAAATGTTAGAGGCCTCTTTTGGGAGAAAGGTTCTTCAAGCGGTGGTGCCTTCTGTTTAGGTCCTCTTGCCTTGTTCTCCCTCCCTGTTCATTCCGTGTCCTCTAGCTTGGGTATTGGTTCGCACTAGTAATTCTTACCTGATAAATTTCTTTCCGGGCATGGAGAATCCACGGCCCCACCCTCTCTTTAAATTCTAATTCGGCAGTTTTTTTTAATAAACCTGAGGCACCTTTTCACCCTTGTGCTTCTTCTTTTTCCATTTTCCTTCGGCTGAATGACTGGGGATTATGGGTAAGGCAGGTTACACTTAACAGCTTTGCTGGGGTGCTCTTTGTCTCCTCCTGCTGGCCAGGAGTTGAATATCCCACTAGTAATTCGAATGACGTCTTGGACTCTCCATGCCCGGAAAGAAAGAAATTTATCAGGTAAGTTTGTTTTTATTTTTTAAACTTTAATTTGTGCAGTGTACGTTACTTCCTGTCACAGCCCTACAATGAGGCTGTGGTCTCTACAGGAAGGTTCATCTAGCTTGATGTCATAAAACTTCTAGAGCAGGGGTTTTCAAACCTGACCTCAGGCCTCCCTAAAAGTCCAGATCATCAGGATTAACTTGGGTGAGAGCATGTTAATAACAATGTTTACTAATCAGCTGCTTATTTCACCTGTGCTCCAGGTTAGATATTCTGAAAATCTGGCCTATTAGGGAGGCCTGAGGACAGGTTTGAAAAACCTTGTTATAAAGTAATATGAGCTAGTTTTCTATTAAGTGACTAGACTAGATACGCAGGGAGTCAGATTTGCCCATCCTCAGAACAGGCAGAATGCAACCTAAGTTGCCAACATGTCAGATCTGGGAATTTCTAAGTGCTCATTTTGCAAAAAAAAAAAAAAGTACGTTGTTTGCTGTTTTTTTTAATACAATCTGTTTCTTTTATGTTTACTTTGATTTAACATATTTTTTTTTTTTTACCAAAGGAGCACTGTTTCATATCCCTTTTTAATGATTTTAGTAGAGCATATAATACAGGTGATTCCTAATAGAGGACCAAATATCATAAGTGGGTAGAATTTGGAAAAAAAAACTTGTAGGGATATTATAGTGCACATAATTACATGCTCTAATTCATAAACATTTTAGTACTAGCAACTCTGCAATGCGTTTAACCCCCGCAAAGTGGGTTAACTGATAAAGAGGCAGTTGTACAGCTGGGTCCACTGGGGCAAGCAGTACTCGGCAGCTCCCATTCCGTTTTGTAGCTACATGTTTAACCTCTTTGGTTAAACTAGCACCTCTTTAAAAAAACATAGCGTAAAATTAAATGCACTAGTTTAATCAAAGTATAGCGAGTAATATTCCCTGTCTCAATTAGGAATTGTTCTTGTTGGTAATACACAAACCAAAGTAGATCCCTTATTTAAACATACATTATTTATTTATTTTTTATTTCAGTCCCATTTTAGAACTGAGCCAAGAGGATGCACGCTACTCAGTTTCCTCGGACTCTGGTACCAGCAGTATGCTTTCTTCCAAGTGTTTGCGTATTCCAGAGAAGCTTGAGCTCTCTATCAAGATGACAAGCATGTGCGAACCAGGTACATATCAGGGTCTTGACTAAGGATGCGCTCCAAGCAACAGTTTTTTTTTGTAAAGTTACATTGTTGTATTAATTTAAATAGAAATGTAAATTGAAAGAAGTTCATCATCACAAAGGTTTTATCGATTTCCAGTCCGTGTTTTGCTTGTGTTCATCCTAGAAGTAAAAAATGTTAAAGGCGCATTGATTAAGAGGGGTTTAGTGAAAGTTAACTGTATTTGTGAAATGACTGAATTACTCCTTAAATGCCTTAGTAATAAAATGGCAATAATCGGATTTCCATTTCTGAAAGCAAATATTCTTCTGACAAATTAATCATAACATATTTTTTAACAGAAAACCAATGTAACAAAAATGCTACGGAATTTCTTTCTCTGTTGTGGAAATCTTCCATTGATCTGATAATAAACTGACCTCCCAATCAGCTGAAGCTAACCATGAATATCTTGCTGGTAAAGACAAAAACTTAAAAATATACACATCCCACTTCATGGTACTTTCTTTCTAATGACACGGTGACTTCATGGATCATCATTAATTACTGTTGGGAATATCACTCCTGGCCAGCAGGAGGAGGCAAAGAGCACTACAGCAAAGCTGATAAATATCAGTTACCTACCCACAATCCTCCAGTCATTCTCTTTGCCTGTAGTGCAAGGAGGAGGTGAAGTTTAGGTGTCCGATGAGAAGTTTTCTTTAATCAAGATTTTATATTTTTAAAAGCAGAGTAAGCTTACTCTGATCTTTTCTGAGGTCTAGCCTTAGTCCACATCAGTTTCTTCAGTAGGGCAGTGTGGTGGCTTTTGAGCACTTGGGAACTTGTGAGGTACAATCCTCACTGCGTTTTGTCAAGAATTTGCTGCCCTATCCAGAAAGCCTGAGTAGGTTTACTCAGTTTCTTTCTTTCTTCACAGGTGCATGTGAGGTGCTGCACCCTCTCAAACCAGGTGAGCTGTCCTGCTGCCGGATAGCATTTTCAGGTAAGTGCCATTTTAATTTTCTTTTGCAAAGGAGAATCTGGCACTTGTTACAGATAAGGACTGTGTTATAAACAATGGGACTGGCATTGAGACTGTGAGGAGAGGGATCCATGGTGGCTCAGTTTGTTTTGGTCTGTTATTACAGACTTTAGCTTTTCTGACATTTCATAAAAAACAATAAGCAGTTTTTAAACTGTTTTCAGGCAGTTAGGGCTCTTTAACCGCTAGGACCGCTCCGTATATGTTAAAGCGTTTTTTTTCTTTTGGCACGCTTTCAGTGCGACTTTGGAAACCGACAGAGAGCTGCGTAGCTGTGATGTAGTAGTCGGCTTCTCCGATCTCCGTTTTCACTGCGCTGCCATTTTCTAGGTCTGGTTAGTTTCTTCTATGAGGGAAGTCACTCCGTGGGCTGCAGGACAGGTAGGCACCTCAGTAAAGCTACTGAGGTGTTTAGGTTGCCTGAGGTTAATTGTTTTGTTGCTTACATACGTTAAGGCATATTTCTAATTTCTTAAAGACACAGTACACTTTTATCTTTTATTTTGAAATAAAGACTTTTTATTTTATTTTGCACTTTATCCTTATTACAAATGATGGATCAAGAGGCCTTTCAAAGCCAGTTATGTTTTGATGCTCAGGTGGAACCCCCAGTTCCTTTTTGTTCCTCATACATTGAGAGAACCTTAAGCTATAGAGATAAAATGTTTGACCATGAGCCACCATTATCCCAGGCAAATGCTGTTCAGGTGTGTCCTGTAGCCAATATGCCCCAGCTTTCTCCTCCTCAAGCGTCCTAACCTTTTTAGTCTCCACATTCAGTGCCCTGTGTTTCCTCTTGTAATCCGGTAGGATTTTCTTTACAAGACATTGCCTCCCAGGTATCCTTTGCGGTATCTGAAGCTTTGTCGGCTTTTCCCATGTTGCAGGGAAGGCGTAAAAGGAAACTTACGGAATCAGTTAGTAAGGTTTCTAATCAAGTCGTGACTATCCAGAGTGTCCCTTTTTAAAAGCCTTAAGAAGAAGACATGTTGGTAGCGTCTGAGGGGGGAATCTCAGACTCTGATAGTGTAATTCCTTCTTCTGATGCTGAAGTAGTATCCTTCAGATTTAAGCTAGAACACCTTCGCTTACTTAAGGAGGTTTTGGACGACTCCGACACGACTATCGTAGTCAACCCTAAAAAGTCTAGTAGATTGAACAAGAATTTTGATGTTCCTCCACGGTGGAGGATTTTCCTGTACCTGACCGTGATACGGAGATTATTGCTCGAGAATGGGAAAGCCCTGGTGTTCCTTTTTTCCATCTCCTATTTTTAAAAAGATGTTTCTCCAACATAGGTGTGTCCGGTCCACGGCGTCATCCTTACTTGTGGGATATTCTCTTCCCCAACAGGAAATGGCAAAGAGCCCAGCAAAGCTGGTCACATGATCCCTCCTAGGCTCCGCCTTCCCCAGTCATTCTCTTTGCCGTTGCACAGGCAACATCTCCACGGAGATGGCTTAGAGTTTTTTGGTGTTTAAATGTAGTTTTTATTCTTCAATCAAGAGTTTGTTATTTTAAAATAGTGCTGGTATGTACTATTTACTCTGAAACAGAAAAGAGATGAAGATTTCTGTTTGTAAGAGGAAAATGATTTTAGCAACCGTTACTAAAATCGATGGCTGTTTCCACACAAGACTGTTGAGAGGAATTAACTTCAGTTGGGGGAAACAGTGAGCAGACTTTTGCTGCTTGAGGTATGACACATTTCTAACAAGACTTGGTAATGCTGGAAGCTGTCATTTTCCCTATGGGATCCGGTAAGCCATTTTTATTATATAAGAATAAAGGGCTTCACAAGGGCTTTAAAGACTGGTAGACATTTTTCTGGGCTAAAACGATTGATTTATAAGCATTTTTAATAGTTTATAGCTTTGAGGAGTTATTTTATTCTTGGGAATTATGTTAAAGAAACGGCAGGCACTGTATTGGACACCTTTTTCACTGGGGGCCTTCTCTAATCATAGGCAGAGCCTCATTTTCGCGCCACTAATGCGCAGTTGTTTTTGGGAAGCAAGGCATGCAGATGCATGTGTGAGGAGCTCAGATACATAGAAAAAGCTTACTGAAGGCGTCATTTGGTATCGTATTCCCCTCTGGGCTTGGTTGGGTCTCAGCAAAGCAGATACCAGGGACTGTATAGGGGTTAAATATAAAAACGGCTCCGGTTCCGTTATTTTAAGAGTTTAAGCTTTCAAATTTGGTGTGCAATACTTTTCCTTCATACTTTTTCACATATTCAGTAATAAAGTGTGTTCAGTTTAAAATTTAAAGTGACAGTAACGGTTTTATTTTAAAACGTTTTTTTGTACTTTGTTATCAAGTTTATGCCTGTTTAACATGTCTGAACTATCAGATAGACTATGTTCTGTATGTGAGGAAGCCAAGGTTCCTTCTCATTTAAATAGATGTGATGTATGTGACAAACAATTTAGAGAAAATGATGCCCAAGATGATTCCTCAAGTGAGGGGAGTAAGCATGGTACTGCATCATCCCCTCCTTCGTCTACGCCAGTCTTGCCCACACAGGAACTGAGAGCGATATTCAATGCTCTCAAGGCTTGGCCTCAGCTAGCAAAGGCCAAATTCATACGGTTTCAATCAGACAACATGACGACTGTTGCGTATATCAACCATCAGGGGGGAACAAGGAGTTCCCTGGCGATGGAAGAAGTGACCAAAATAATTAATCTTTGCCCAAATAATTCAATTGTGGGGCATTCCAGACATGGATCTGATGGCGTCTCGTCAGAACTTCAAGGTTCCTTGCTACGGGTCCAGATCCAGGGATCCCAAGGCGACTCTAGTGGATGCACTAGTAGCACCTTGGAGCTTCAACCTAGCTTATGTGTTCCCACCGTTTCCTCTCATTCCCAGGCTGGTAGCCAGGATCAAACAGGAGAGGGTATCGGTGATCTTGATAGCTCCTGCGTGGCCACGCAGGACTTGGTATGCAGATCTGGTGAATATGTCATCGGCTCCACCATGGAAGCTACCTTTGAGACAGGACCTTATTGTTCAAGGTCCGTTCGAACATCCGAATCTGGCCTCACTCCAACTGACTGCTTGGAGATTGAACGCTTGATTTTATCAAAGCGAGGGTTCTCAGATTCTGTCATTGATACTCTTGTTCAGGCCAGAAAGCCTGTAACTAGAAAAATCTACCATAAAATATGGAAAAAATATATCTGTTGGTGTGAATCTAAAGGATTCCCATGGAACAAGATAAAAATTCCTAAGATTCTATCCTTTCTTCAAGAAGGTTTGGAGAAAGGATTATCTGCAAGTTCTTTGAAGGGACAGATTTCTGCTTTATCTGTTTTACTTCACAAAAAGCTGGCGGCTGTGCCAGATGTTCAAGCTTTTGTTCAGGCTCTGGTTAGAATCAAGCCTGTTTACAAACCTTTGACTCCTCCTTGGAGTCTCAATTTAGTTCTTTCAGTTCTTCAGGGGGTTCCGTTTGAACCCCTACATTCCGTTGATATCAAGTTATTATCTTGGAAAGTTTTGTTTTTGGTTGCAATTTCTTCTGCTAGAAGAGTTTCAGAGTTATCTGCTCTGCAGTGTTCTCCTCCTTATCTGGTGTTCCATGCAGATAAGGTGGTTTTGCGTACTAAACCTGGTTTTCTTCCGAAAGTTGTTTCTAACAAAAATATTAACCAGGAGATAGTCGTGCCTTCTTTGTGTCCGAATCCAGTTTCAAAGAAGGAACGTTTGTTGCACAATTTGGATGTAGTTCATGCTCTAAAATTCTATTTAGAGGCTACAAAGGATTTCAGACAAACATCTTCCTTGTTTGTTGTTTATTCTGGTAAAAGGAGAGGTCAAAAAGCAACTTCTACCTCTCTCTCTTTTTGGCTTAAAAGCATCATCAGATTGGCTTATGAGACTGCCGGACGGCAGCCTCCTGAAAGAATCACAGCTCATTCCACTAGGGCCGTGGCTTCCACATGGGCCTTCAAGAACGAGGCTTCTGTTGATCAGATATGTAAGGCAGCGACTTGGTCTTCACTGCACACTTTTACAAAATTTTACAAATTTGATACTTTTGCTTCTTCTGAGGCTATTTTTGGGAGAAAGGTTTTGCAAGCCGTGGTGCCTTCCATCTAGGTGACCTGATTTGCTCCCTCCCTTCATCCGTGTCCTAAAGCTTTGGTATTGGTTCCCACAAGTAAGGATGACGCCGTGGACCGGACACACCTATGTTGGAGATAACAGAATTTATGTTTACCTGATAAATTACTTTCTCCAACGGTGTGTCCGGTCCACGGCCCGCCCTGGTTTTTTAATCAGGTCTGATGATTTATTTTCTCTAACTACAGTCACCACGGTATCATATGATTTCTCCTATGCAAATATTCCTCCTTTACGTCGGTCGAATGACTGGGGAAGGCGGAGCCTAGGAGGGATCATGTGACCAGCTTTGCTGGGCTCTTTGCCATTTCCTGTTGGGGAAGAGAATATCCCACAAGTAAGGATGACGCCGTGGACCGGACACACCGTTGGAGAAAGTAATTTATCAGGTAAACATAAATTCTGTTTTCCTATGGCAGATTCCATTAAGAAGCTGTGGCAGACAGTTCCTAAGGTAGAAGGAGCAATCTCCACTTTGGCTAGAGGACTGCTAGTCCCATAGAGGATAGTTGTTCTTTTAAGGATCCAATGGATAAAAAATTGGAGGCTTTACTAAAAAAGATGTCCACCAAGATCTACAATGGCAACCTGCGGTGTGTTTTGCCACTGTTACCAGTGCTGCGGCTTACTGGTTCGATGCGTTGTCTGAATCTCTTTAGACGGATACTCCTCTTGAGGAGATCCAGGACAGGATTAAGGCCCTTAGCCAATTCCTTCATTACAGATGCTTCCTTACAGGTTATTAAACTGGAAGCCAAAATTTCTGGCTTTGCGGTCCTAGCCCGCAGAGCCTTGTGGTTGAAGTCCTGGTCTGCGGATGTTTCTTCTAAATCCAAGCTCCTGGCTATTCCTTACAAGGGTAAGACCTTGTTTGGACCCGATTTGGCGCATATCTCAGATTTTACTGGAGGGAATGGTTCTTTTCTTCCTCAAGATAAAAAGAATAAACCGAAAGGACGTCAGAGTAATTTTTGTTCCTTTCGTAACTTTAGAGGCAGGACTTCCTCCCCTTCCTCCAAGCAAGATCAAGCCAAGTCTTCCTGGAAGCCTAACCAGTCCTGGAATAAGGGCAAACAATCTAAAAAAACCTTCAGCTGACTCTAAATCGGCATGCAGGGTTGGCCCCCGATCCGAGAGCGGATCTTGTTGGGGGCAGACTCTCTTTTTTCCCAGGTCTGGATACCAGATATACCGGATCCCTGGGTGGTGGACATTATCTCCCAGGGATACAAAATAGACTACAAAACTTTTCCTCCCAGAGGCAGGTTTCCCCTCTCCAGATTATCTGTAGACCAGATTAAAAGCATTGTGTCAAGGACCTGGCTGCCCTGGGTGTAATAGTTCCAGTTCCTATTCAGGAACGGGGTCTGGGATTTTACTCTAATCTGTTGTAGTTGCCAAAAAGGAGGGAACTTTTCAACCAATCCTAGACTTAAAATATTTAAACAAGTTTCTCAGAGTGCCATCCTTCAAGATGGAGACTATACGCTCCATTCTTCCTTTAGTGCAAGAGGGTCAATTCATGACTACCATAGACCTAAAGGATGCATACCTTCATGGGCCCATTCACAAGGACCATCACAAGTTTCTGAGATTTGCCTTCTTGGACAATCACTTCCAGTTCGTGGCTCTTCCATTCGGCCTTGCCACAGCCCTCAGAATTTTTTCAAAAGTTCTGGGGGCTCTTTTGGCTGTGCTTTGGTCTCGGGGCATTGTAGTGGCGCCCTATCTGGGCGACATTCTGGTTCAGGTGCCATCTTTTCAGCAAGCAAAATCTCATACAGAGATCTTGTTGTCTTTTCTTCGATCCCACGGATGGAAGGTGAATCTGGAAAAAAGTTCTCTGGTTCCAGCTACAAGGGTCGTGTTTTTGTGGACCATAATAGACTCCCTTTTAAAGGGACCATCTACCATAGAATTGTTATTGTTTTAAAAGATAGATAATCCCTTTATTACCCATTCCCCAGTTTTGCATAACCAACACAGTTATATTAATATACTTTTTACCTCTGTGATTACCTTGTATCTAGGAACCTTCTTCCAGCCCCCTGATCACATGACTGTGACTGTTTATTATCTATTGTCTTAAATTTAGCATTGTGTTGTGCTAGATCTTAAATAACCTCCTGTGCCTGAACAGTGTTATCTATATGGCCCACGTGTACTTTATGTCTCTTTGTGTTGAAAAGAGATTTAAAAAGCATGTGATAAGAGGCAGCCCTCAAAGGCTTAGAAATTAGCATATGAGCCTACCTATGTTTAGTTTAATCTAAGAATACCAAGAGAAAAAGCAAATTTGATGATAAAAGTAAATTGGAAAGCCCTGTCTGAATAATGAAAGTTTAATTTATACTAGACTGTCCCTTTAATGAAGATTTTTCTGACAGAGGTCAGAATAAGGATTTTCGACTCTTGTCTTGCCCTTCAGTCCTCTCCACGGCTGTCAGTGGCTCAATGTATGGAGGTAATCGGTCTGATGGTGGCTTCCATGGACATCATTCCATTTGCTCAGTTCCATCTCAGACCTCTGCAGTTATGCATGCTCAGACAATGGAATGGGACTATACGAATCTGTCTCTGCGTTATAGATCTGGATCAGGCATCAATTGACTCTCTTTCGTGGTGGCTGTCTCAGGACCATCTCTCCCAGAGTACTTGCTTCCGCAGACCCTCCTGGGTGATTGTGACCACGGATGCCAGCCTTCTGGGTTGAGGAGCAGTCTGGGGCGCGTTGAATGCTCAGGGCTTATGGACTCGGGAGGAGTTTGTTCTGCTCATAAACATCTTGGAGCTGAGAGCGATCTTCAATACTCTTCTGGCCTGGCCTCAGTTAGCCTTAGCCCGGGTTTTTCAGATTCCAGTCTGACAACATAACCTCGGTGGCTTACATCAGCCACCAGGGGGGGGGGGGACTCTGAGTTCCTTGGCCATGACAGTGGCCCGAATTATTCAGTGGATGGAGACCCACAACTGCTGTCTTTCTGCGATACACATCCCAGGAGTGGACAATTGGGGAGTGGATTTTTTGAGCAGACTTTTCATCCCGGGGAGTGGGAACTTCATCCAGATGTGTTTTCCAGCTTTACCCTCAAATGGGGGCGGCCGGAGTTGGATCTCCTGGCTTCTCGTCAGAATGCCAAGCTCCCGAGATACGGCTCTAGGTCAAGGGATCCGCAGGCAGTTCTGATAGATGCTCTGGCAGTTCCTTGGAACTTCAGTCTAGCATACTTGTTCGCTTTGCTTCCAATAGTCATTCCTCGAATCAAGCAGGAAAAGGGCACCTGTAATTCTCATAGCCCCGGCGTGGCCTCGCAGGATATGGTATGCAGACCTAGTGGAAATGTCATCCTTTCCACCTTGGAGACTTCCTCTGAGGAAGGACCTTCTACTTCAGGGTCCCTTCCTTCATCCAAATCTCATTTCTCTGAAGCTGACTGCTTGGAGATTGAACCCTTAATTTTATCTAAGCGTGGGTTTTCAGAGTTGGTCATTGAGGCCTTGATCCAGGCTTGTAAGCCTGCGACTCTCAGGATCTACCATAAGATTTGGCGTCAATACTTGTATTGGTGTGAATCCAAAGGATACTCATGGAGTAGAGTCAGGATTTCTAGGATTTTGTCCTTTCTCCTGGATGGTCTGGAGAAGGGTTTGTCGCTGAGTACTCTGAAGGGTGAGATTTCGGCATTGTCTATTTTGTTGCATAAGCGCTTGGCGGATGTGCCAGACGTGCCAGACGTGCAATCGTTTTGTCAGGCCTTGGTCGGGATTCGCCTGTGTTTAAATCGGTTACTCCTCCTTGGAGTCTTAATCTTGTTCTTAAGGTTTTGCAGCAGGCTCCGTTTGAGCCTATGCATTCCTTAGATATTAAGTTATTATCTTGGAAAGTTTTGTTTCTCGTTGCTATTTCTTCTGCTCAAAGAGTTTCGGGAACTCTCTGCTCTTCAGTGCAATTCTCCTTATCTTACCTTTCATTCTGATAAGGTGGTTCTGCGTACTAAGTTTGTTTTCCTGCCCAAGGTTGTCTCGGTCAAGAATATTAATCAAGAGATCGTTGTTCCTTCATTGTATCCTAACCCCTCTTCCCATAAGGAACATTTGTGAGGGGGTATATTTTATTTCAAGTATAAATTGATCTCTGCTTATTGATAAAGTAATACTTTCTTTCATGTAATTAGCAAGAGTCCATGAGCTAGTGACGTATGGGATATACATTCCTACCAGGAGGGGCAAAGTTTCCCAAACCTCAAAATGCCTATAAATACACCCCTCACCACACCCACAAATCAGTTTTACAAACTTTGCCTCCTATGGAGGTGGTGAAGTAGGTTTGTGCTAGATTCTACGTTGATATGCGCTCCGCAGCAGGTTGGAGCCCGGTTTTCCTCTCAGCGTGCAGTGAATGTCAGAGGGATGTGAGGAGAGTATTGCCTATTTGATTTCAATGATCTCCTTCTACGGGGTCTATTTCATAGGTTCTCTGTTATCGGTCGTAGAGATTCATCTCTTACCTCCCTTTTCAGATCGACGATATACTCATATATATATATATATATATATATATATATATATATATATATATATATATATATATATATATATATATATATATATACCATTACCTCTACTGATTTCTCCAACATAGGTGTGTCCGGTCCACGGCGTCATCCTTACTTGTGGGATATTCTCTTCCCCAACAGGAAATGGCAAAGAGCCCAGCAAAGCTGGTCACATGATCCCTCCTAGGCTCCGCCTTCCCCAGTCATTCTCTTTGCCGTTGTACAGGCAACATCTCCACGGAGATGGCTTAGAGTTTTTTAGTGTTTAACTGTAGTTTTTATTATTCAATCAAGAGTTTGTTATTTTAAAATAGTGCTGGTATGTACTATTTACTCTGAAACAGAAAAGAGATGAAGATTTCTGTTTGTAAGAGGAAAATGATTTTAGCAACCGTTACTAAAATCGATGGCTGTTCCACACAGGACTGTTGAGAGGAATTAACTTCAGTTGGGGGAACAGTGAGCAGACTTTTGCTGCTTGAGGTATGACACATTCTAACAAGACGATGTAATGCTGGAAGCTGTCATTTTCCCTATGGGATCCGGTAAGCCATTTTATTACAGACAGTAAATAAGGGCTTCACAAGGGCTTTTTAAGACTGTAGACATTTTCTGGGCTAAATCGATTTATATATAAACATATTTTATACTCCATAGCCTTGAGGAATTATTTTAATCTTGGGAATTTTGTAAAATAACCGGCAGGCACTGTATTGGACACCTTATTCTCTAGGGGCTTTCCCTAATCATAGGCAGAGTCTCATTTTCGCGCCTGTATTGCGCACTTGTTTTTGAGAAGCATGACATGCAGATGCATGTGTGAGGAGCTCTGATACATAGAAAAGACTTTCTGAAGGCGTCATTTGGTATCGTATTCCCCTTTGGGCTTGGTTGGGTCTCAGCAAAGCAGATACCAGGGACTGTAAAGGGGTTAAATATAAAAACGGCTCCGGTTCCGTTATTTTAAGGGTTAAAGCTTCCAAATTTGGTGTGCAATACTTTTAAGGCTTTTAGACACTGTGGTGAAATTTTGGTGAATTTTGAACAATTCCTTCATACTTTTTCGCAATTGCAGTAATAAAGTGTGTTCAGTTTAAAATTTAAAGTGACAGTAACGGTTTTATTTTAAAACGTTTCTTGTACTTTGTTATCAAGTTTATGCCTGTTTAACATGTCTGAACTGCCAGATAGACTGTGTTCTGAATGTGGGGAAGCCAAGGTCCCTTCTCATTTAAATAGATGTGATTTATGTGACACAAAATTTAGAGAAAATGATGCCCAAGATGATTCCTCAAGTGAGGGGAGTAAGCATGGTACTGCATCATCCCCTCCTTCGTCTACACCAGTCTTGCCCACACAAGAGGCCCCTAGTACATCTAGCGCGCCAATACTCCTTACTATGCAACAATTAACGGCTGTAATGGATAATTCTATCAAAAACATTTTAGCCAAAATGCCCACTTATCAGCGAAAGCGCGACTGCTCTGTTTTAGAAAATACTGAAGAGCATGAGGACGCTGATGATATTGTTTCTGAAGGGCCCCTACACCAGTCTGAGGGGGCCAGGGAGGTTTTGTCTGAGGGAGAAATTTCAGATTCAGGGAAAATTTCTCAACAAGCTGAACCTGATGTGATTACATTTAAATTTAAGTTGGAACATCTCCGCGCTCTGCTTAAGGAGGTGTTATCCACTCTGGATGATTGTGAGAATTTGGTCATCCCAGAGAAACTATGTAAAATGGACAAGTTCCTAGAGGTCCCGGGGCCCCCCGAAGCTTTTCCTATACCCAAGCGGGTGGCGGACATTGTAAATAAAGAATGGGAAAGGCCCGGTATACCTTTCTTCCCTCCCCCCATATTTAAAAAATTGTTTCCTATGGTCGACCCCAGAAAGGACTTATGGCAGACAGTCCCCAAGGTCGAGGGGGCGGTTTCTACTCTAAACAAACGCACCACTATACCCATAGAAGATAGTTGTGCTTTCAAAGATCCTATGGATAAAAAATTAGAAGGTTTGCTTAAAAAGATGTTTGTTCAGCAAGGTTACCTTCTACAACCAATTTCATGCATTGTCCCTGTCACTACAGCCGCGTGTTTCTGGTTCGATGAGCTAGAAAAGGCGATCACTAGTAATTCTCCTTCTTATGAGGAGATTATGGACAGAATCCGTGCTCTCAAATTGGCTAATTCTTTCACCCTAGACGCCACTTTGCAATTGGCTAGGTTAGCGGCGAAAAATTCTGGGTTTGCTATTGTGGCGTGCAGAGCGCTTTGGTTAAAATCTTGGTCAGCGGATGCGTCTTCCAAGAACAAATTGCTTAACATTCCTTTCAAGGGGAAAACGCTGTTTGGCCCTGACTTGAAAGAGATTATCTCTGATATCACTGGGGGCAAGGGCCACGCCCTTCCTCAGGATAGGTCTTTCAAGGCCAAAAATAAACCTAATTTTCGTCCCTTTCGTAGAAACGGACCAGCCCCAAGTGCTACGTCCTCTAAGCAAGAGGGTAATTCTTCTCAAGCCAAGCTAGCCTGGAGACCAATGCAAGGCTGGAACAAGGGAAAGCAGGCCAAGAAACCTGCCACTGCTACCAAGACAGCATGAGATGTTGGCCCCCGATCCGGGACCGGATCTGGTGGGGGGCAGACTCTCTCTCTTCGCTCAGGCTTGGGCAAGAGATGTTCTGGATCCTTGGGCGCTAGAAATAGTCTCCCAAGGTTATCTTCTGGAATTCAAAGGGCTTCCCCCAAGGGGGAGGTTCCACAGGTCTCAATTGTCTTCAGACCACATAAAAAAACAGGCATTCTTACATTGTGTAGAAGACCTGTTAAAAATGGGAGTGATTCATCCTGTTCCATTAGGAGAACAAGGGATGGGGTTCTACTCCAATCTGTTCGTAGTTCCCAAAAAAGAGGGAACGTTCAGACCAATCTTAGATCTCAAGATCCTAAACAAGTTTCTCAAGGTTCCATCGTTCAAAATGGAAACCATTCGAACAATTCTTCCTTCCATCCAGGAAGGTCAATTCATGACCACGGTGGATTTAAAGGATGCGTATCTACATATTCCTATCCACAGGGAACATCATCGGTTCCTAAGGTTCGCATTCCTGGACAAGCATTACCAGTTCGTGGCACTTCCGTTCGGATTAGCCACTGCTCCAAGGATTTTCACAAAGGTACTAGGGTCCCTTCTAGCGGTGCTAAGACCAAGGGGCATTGCAGTAGTACCTTACTTGGACGACATTCTGATTCAAGCGTCGTCCCTTCCTCTAGCAAAGGCTCACACGGACATTGTCCTGACCTTTCTCAGATCTCACGGATGGAAAGTGAACGTAGAAAAGAGTTCTCTATCTCCGTCAACGAGGGTTCCCTTCTTGGGAACAATAATAGACTCCTTAGAAATGAGGATTTTTCTGACAGAGGCCAGAAAAACAAAACTTCTAAACTCTTGTCAAATACTTCATTCCGTTCCTCTTCCTTCCATAGCGCAGTGCATGGAAGTAATAGGTTTGATGGTAGCGGCAATGGACATAGTTCCTTTTGCGCGCATTCATCTAAGACCATTACAACTGTGCATGCTCAGTCAGTGGAATGGGGACTATACAGACTTGTCTCTGACGATACAAGTAAATCAGAGGACCAGAGATTCACTCCGTTGGTGGCTGTCCCTGGACAACCTGTCACAGGGGATGAGCTTCCGCAGACCACAGTGGGTCATTGTCACGACCGACGCCAGTCTGATGGGCTGGGGCGCGGTCTGGGGACCCCTGAAAGCTCAGGGTCTTTGGTCTCGGGAAGAATCTCTTCTACCGATAAATATTCTGGAACTGAGAGCGATATTCAATGCTCTCAAGGCTTGGCCTCAGCTGGCAAAGGCCAAGTTCATACGGTTTCAATCAGACAACATGACGACTGTTGCGTACATCAACCATCAGGGGGGAACAAGGAGTTCCCTGGCGATGGAAGAAGTGACCAAAATCATTCAATGGGCGGAGACTCACTCCTGCCACTTGTCTGCAATCCACATCCCAGGAGTGGAAAATTGGGAAGCGGATTTTCTGAGTCGTCAGACATTACATCCGGGGGAGTGGGAACTCCATCCGGAAATCTTTGCCCACATTACTCAACTGTGGGGCATTCCAGACATGGATCTGATGGCCTCTCGTCAGAACTTCAAGGTTCCTTGCTACGGGTCCAGATCCAGGGATCCCAAGGCGACTCTAGTAGATGCACTAGTAGCACCTTGGACCTTCAAACTAGCTTATGTATTCCCGCCGTTTCCTCTCATCCCCAGGCTGGTAGCCAGGATCAATCAGGAGAGGGCATCGGTGATCTTGATAGCTCCTGCGTGGCCACGCAGGACTTGGTATGCAGACCTGGTGAATATGTCATCGGCTCCACCATGGAAGCTACCTTTGAGACGAGACCTTCTTGTTCAGGGTCCGTTCGAACATCCGAATCTGGTTTCACTCCAACTGACTGCTTGGAGATTGAACGCTTGATCTTATCAAAGCGAGGGTTCTCAGATTCTGTTATTGATACTCTAGTTCAGGCCAGAAAGCCTGTAACTAGAAAAATTTACCACAAAATATGGAAAAAATATATCTGTTGGTGTGAATCTAAAGGATTCCCTTGGGACAAGGTAAAAATTCCTAAAATTCTATCCTTTCTTCAAGAAGGATTGGAGAAAGGATTATCTGCAAGTTCCTTGAAGGGACAGATTTCTGCCTTGTCTGTGTTACTTCACAAAAAGCTGGCAGCTGTGCCAGATGTTCAAGCCTTTGTTCAGGCTCTGGTTAGAATCAAGCCTGTTTACAAACCTTTGACTCCTCCTTGGAGTCTCAATTTAGTTCTTTCAGTTCTTCAGGGGGTTCCGTTTGAACCCTTACATTCCGTTGATATTAAGTTATCTTGGAAAGTTTTGTTTTTGGTTGCAATTTCTTCTGCTAGAAGAGTTTCAGAATTATCTGCTCTGCAGTGTTCTCCTCCTTATCTGGTGTTCCATGCAGATAAGGTGGTTTTACGTACTAAACCTGGTTTTCTTCCGAAAGTTGTTTCTAACAAAAACATTAACCAGGAGATAGTCGTGCCTTCTTTGTGTCCGAATCCAGTTTCAAAGAAGGAACGTTTGTTGCACAATTTGGATGTTGTTCGCGCTCTAAAATTCTATTTCTTCTGTTATGTGTGATCAGTCCACGGGTCATCATTACTTCTGGGATATTATCTGCTCCCCTACAGGAAGTGCAAGAGGATTCACCCAGCAGAGTTGCTATATAGCTCCTCCCCTCTACGTCACCTCCAGTCATTCTCTTGCACCCAAAGACTAGATAGGAGGTGTGAGAGGACTATGGTGATTATACTTAGTTTTTAGAACTTCAATCAAAAGTTTGTTATTTTATAATAGCACCGGAGCGTGTTATTACCTCTCTGGCAGAGTTTGAAGAAGAATCTACCAGAGTTTTTCTTATGATTTTAACCGGAGTAGTTAAGATCATATTGCTGTTTCTCGGCCATCTGAGGGAGGTAAAAACTTCAGATCAGGGGACAGCGGGCAGTTGAATCTGCATTGAGGTATGTAGCAGTTTTTATTTTCTGAATGGAATTGATGAAAAAATCCTGCTATACCGTTATAATGAACATGTATGTATGCTTTACACTTTAGTATTCTGGGGATGGTATTACACCGGAATTACTCTGTAAAAGTACATTAAACCTTTTATTAGGTATTTTTCATGTTAAACGTTTTTGCTGGAATGTAGAATCGTTTGCATTAATGAGGTACTGAGTGAATAGATATTTGGGCATTATTTTTCCACTTGGCAGTTTGCTTGTGTTAATTATGACAGTTTCGTTTCTCTCTCACTGCTGTGTGTGAGAGGGAGGGGCCGTTTTTGGCGCTCTTTGCTACGCATCAAAAATTTCCAGTCAGTTTTTCTGCATGATCCGGTTCATCTCTAAACAGAACTCAGGGGTCCTCAAACTTCTTTGAAGGGAGGTAGATTCTCTCAGCAGAGCTGTGAGACTTATATAGTGACTGTGATTTAAAACGTTGCTCTGTAATTTTTATGTTTAAAATTTAATTAGTGTTATTTTACTAATGGGAACAAACCTTTGCTAAAAGTTGTGTTGTTTGTTAAGAGTGATGCTATAACTGTTTTTCAGTTAATTATTTCAACTGTCATTTAATCGTTTAGTGCTTCTTGAGGCACAGTATGTTTTTATTAAATAAAATTGTAACCGAGTTGCATGTTTATTGCTAGTGTGTTAAACATGTCTGATTCAGAGGAAGATACCTGTGTCATTTGTTCCAATGCCAAGGTGGAGCCCAATAGAAATTTATGTACTAACTGTATTGATGCTACTTTAAATAAAAGCCAATCTGTACAAATTGAACAAATTTCACCAAACAGCGAGGGGAGAGTTATGCCGTCTAACTCGCCTCACGTGTCAGTACCTGCATCTCCCGCCCGGGAGGTGCGTGATATTATGGCGCCTAGTACATCTGGGCAGCCATTACAGATAACATTACAAGATATGGCTACTGTTATGACTGAAGTTTTGGCTAAATTACCAGAACTAAGAGGCAAGCGTGATCACTCTGGGGTGAGAACAGAGTGCGCTGATAATTCTAGGGCCATGTCTGATACTGCGTCACAGCTTGCAGAGCATGAGGACGGAGAGCTTCATTCTGTAGGTGACGGTTCTGATCCAAACAGATTGGATTCAGATATTTCAAATTTTAAATTTAAATTGGAAAACCTCCGTGTATTACTAGGGGAGGTCTTAGCAGCTCTCAACGATTGTAACACTGTTGCAATACCAGAGAAAATGTGTAGGTTGGATAAATACTTTGCGGTACCGGCGAGTACTGACGTTTTTCCTATACCTAAGAGATTAACTGAAATTGTTACTAAGGAGTGGGATAGACCCGGTGTGCCGTTCTCACCCCCTCCAATATTTAGAAAGATGTTTCCAATAGACGCCACCACACGGGACTTATGGCAAACGGTCCCTAAGGTGGAGGGAGCAGTTTCTACTTTAGCTAAGCGTACCACTATCCCGGTGGAGGATAGCTGTGCTTTTTCAGATCCTATGGATAAAAAATTAGAGGGTTACCTTAAGAAAATGTTTGTTCAACAAGGTTTTATATTACAACCCCTTGCATGCATCGCGCCGATCACGGCTGCGGCAGCATTTTGGATTGAGTCTCTGGAAGAGAACCTTAGTTCAGCTACGCTGGACGACATTACGGACAGGCTTAGAGTCCTTAAACTAGCTAATTCATTCATTTCGGAGGCCGTAGTTCATTTAACCAAACTTACGGCTAAGAATTCAGGATTCGCCATTCAGGCACGCAGGGCGCTGTGGCTAAAATCCTGGTCGGCTGATGTAACTTCTAAGTCCAAATTACTTAATATACCTTTCAAGGGGCAAACTTTATTTGGGCCCGGTTTGAAAGAAATCATTGCTGACATTACAGGAGGTAAGGGCCACGCTCTACCTCAAGACAAAGCCAAAGCTAAGGCTAGACAGTCTAATTTTCGTCCCTTTCGGAATTTCAAAGCAGGAGCAGCGCCAACTTCCACTGCACCAAAACAGGGAGGAGCTGTTGCTCGTTACAGACAAGGCTGGAAGCCTAACCAATCCTGGAACAAGGGCAAGCAGGCCAGTAAACCTGCTGCTGCCCCAAAGACAGCATGAACCGAGGGCCCCCGATCCGGGACCGGATCTAGTGGGGGGCAGACTCTCTCTCTTCGCCCAGGCTTGGGCAAGAGATGTCCAGGATCCCTGGGCGCTAGAGATCATATCTCAGGGATACCTTCTAGACTTCAAATTCTCTCCCCCAAGAGGGAGATTTCATCTGTCAAGGTTGTCAACAAACCAAATAAAGAAAGACGCGTTTCTACGCTGTGTACAAGATCTATTATTAATGGGAGTGATCCATCCGGTTCCGCGGTCGGAACAAGGACAAGGGTTTTACTCAAACCTGTTTGTGGTTCCCAAAAAAGAGGGAACTTTCAGGCCAATCTTGGATTTAAAGATCCTAAACAAATTCCTAAGAGTTCCATCGTTCAAAATGGAAACTATTCGGACAATCTTACCCATGATCCAAGAGGGTCAGTACATGACCACAGTGGATTTAAAGGATGCTTACCTTCACATACCGATTCACAAAGATCATTACCGGTATCTAAGGTTTGCCTTCTTAAACAGGCATTACCAGTTTGTAGCCCTTCCATTCGGATTGGCTACGGCTCCAAGAATCTTTACAAAGGTTCTGGGTGCCCTTCTGGCGGTACTAAGACCGCAAGGAATTTCGGTAGCTCCGTACCTAGACGACATTCTGATACAAGCTTCAAGCTTTCAAACTGCCAAGTCTCATACAGAGTTAGTTCTGGCATTTCTAAGGTCGCATGGATGGAAAGTGAACGAAAAGAAGAGTTCTCTCTTTCCTCTCACAAGAGTTCCATTCTTGGGGACTCTTATAGATTCTGTAGAAATGAAGATTTATCTGACAGAAGACAGATTAACAAAGCTTCTAAATGCATGCCGTGTCCTTCATTCCATTCAACTCCCGTCAGTAGCTCAATGCATGGAGGTGATCGGCTTAATGGTAGCAGCAATGGACATAGTTCCCTTTGCACGCCTACATCTCAGACCGCTGCAATTGTGCATGCTGAGTCAGTGGAATGGGGATTACTCAGATTTGTCCCCCACTCTGAATCTGGATCAAGAGACCAGAAACTCTCTTCTATGGTGGCTTTCTCGACCACATCTGTCCAGGGGGATGCCGTTCAGCAGGCCGGACTGGACAATTGTAACAACAGACGCCAGCCTTCTAGGTTGGGGCGCTGTCTGGAATTCTCTGAAGGCTCAGGGACAATGGAGTCAGGAGGAAAGTCTCCTGCCAATAAACATTCTGGAATTGAGAGCAGTTCTCAATGCCCTTCTAGCTTGGCCCCAGTTAAAGACTCGGGGGTTCATCAGGTTTCAGTCGGACAACATCACGACTGTAGCTTACATCAACCATCAAGGAGGGACAAGAAGCTCCCTAGCAATGATAGAAGTATCAAAGATAATTCGCTGGGCAGAGTCTCACTCTTGCCACCTGTCAGCAATCCACATCCCGGGAGTGGAGAACTGGGAGGCGGATTTCTTGAGTCGCCAGACTCTTCATCCGGGGGAGTGGGAACTTCATCCGGAGGTCTTTGCCCAAATACTTCAACGTTGGGGCAAACCAGAGATAGATCTCATGGCGTCTCGCCAGAACGCCAAACTTCCTCGCTACGGATCCAGATCCAGGGATCCGGGAGCGGTTCTGATAGATGCTTTGACAGCACCTTGGAACTTCAGGATGGCTTATGTGTTTCCACCCTTCCCACTGCTTCCTCGATTGATTGCCAAAATCAAACAGGAGAGAGCATCAGTGATTCTAATAGCGCCTGCATGGCCGCGCAGGACTTGGTATGCAGATCTAGTGGACATGTCATCCTGTCCGCCTTGGTCTCTACCTCTAAGACAGGACCTTCTGATTCAGGGTCCATTCAAACATCAAAGTCTAACTTCTCTGAAGCTGACTGCTTGGAAATTGAACGCTTGATTTTATCAAAACGTGGTTTTTCTGAGTCGGTTATTGATACCCTGATACAGGCTAGGAAGCCTGTTACCAGAAAGATTTACCATAAAATATGGTGTAAATACCTATACTGGTGTGAATCCAAAGATTACTCCTGGAGTAAGGTTAGGATTCCTAGGATATTGTCTTTTCTACAAGAAGGTTTAGAAAAGGGTTTATCGGCTAGCTCATTAAAGGGACAGATCTCAGCTCTGTCCATCTTGTTACACAGGCGTCTGTCAGAAAATTCAGACATCCAGGCCTTTTGTCAGGCTTTAGCTAGGATCAAGCCTGTGTTTAAAACTGTTGCTCCGCCATGGAGTTTAAACTTAGTTCTTAACGTTTTACAGGGTGTTCCGTTTGAACCCCTTCATTCCATTGATATAAAATTGTTATCTTGGAAAGTTCTATTTTTAATGGCTATTTCCTCGGCTCGAAGAGTCTCTGAGTTATCAGCCCTACATTGTGATTCTCCTTATCTGATCTTTCACTCAGACAAGGTAGTTCTGCGTACTAAACCTGGGTTCTTACCTAAGGTAGTCACTAACAGGAATATCAATCAAGAGATTGTTGTTCCATCCTTGTGTCCAAATCCTTCTTCAAAGAAGGAACGTCTTCTACACAATCTGGATGTAGTTCGTGCCCTCAAGTTCTACTTGCAGGCAACTAAAGATTTTCGCCAAACTTCTTCCCTGTTTGTCGTTTATTCTGGACAGAGGAGAGGTCAAAAAGCTTCTGCTACCTCTCTCTCTTTTTGGCTTCGTAGCATAATACGTTTAGCCTATGAGACTGCTGGACAGCAGCCTCCTGAAAGAATTACAGCTCATTCCACTAGAGCTGTGGCTTCCACTTGGGCCTTTAAGAATGAGGCCTCTGTTGAACAGATTTGCAAGGCTGCAACTTGGTCTTCGCTTCATACTTTTTCCAAATTTTACAAATTTGACACTTTTGCTTCTTCGGAGGCTATTTTTGGGAGAAAGGTTCTTCAGGCAGTGGTTCCTTCTGTATAATGAGCCTGCCTATCCCTCCCGTCATCCGTGTACTTTTGCTTTGGTATTGGTATCCCAGAAGTAATGATGACCCGTGGACTGATCACACATAACAGAAGAAAACATAATTTATTCTTACCTGATAAATTCCTTTCTTCTGTTGTGTGATCAGTCCACGGCCCGCCCTGTTTTTTAAGGCAGGTACATATTTTTTAAATTATAATTCAGTCACCACTACACCCTTGGTTTCTCCTTTCTCGTTGGTCTTTGGTCGAATGACTGGAGGTGACGTAGAGGGGAGGAGCTATATAGCAACTCTGCTGGGTGAATCCTCTTGCACTTCCTGTAGGGGAGCAGATAATATCCCAGAAGTAATGATGACCCGTGGACTGATCACACAACAGAAGAAAGGAATTTATCAGGTAAGAATAAATTATGTTTTAGATGCTACAAAGGATTTTAGACAAACATCTTCCTTGTTTGTTGTTTATTCTGGTAAAAGGAGAGGTCAAAAAGCAACTTCTACCTCTCTCTCTTTTTGGATTAAAAGCATCATCAGATTGGCTTATGAGACTGCCGGACGGCAGCCTCCTGAAAAAATCACAGCTCATTCCACTAGGGCTGTGGCTTCCACATGGGCCTTCAAGAACGAGGCTTCTGTTGATCAGATATGTAAGGCAGCGACTTGGTCTTCACTGCACACTTTTACCAAATTTTACAAGTTTGATACTTTTGCTTCTTCTGAGGCTATTTTTGGGAGAAAGGTTTTGCAAGCCGTGGTGCCTTCCATTTAGGTGACCTGATTTGCTCCCTCCCTTCATCCGTGTCCTAAAGCTTTGGTATTGGTTCCCACAAGTAAGGATGACGCCGTGGACCGGACACACCTATGTTGGAGAAAACAGAATTTATGTTTACCTGATAAATTACTTTCTCCAACGGTGTGTCCGGTCCACGGCCCGCCCTGGTTTTTTAATCAGGTCTGATGATTTATTTTCTCTAACTACAGTCACCACGGTACCATATGATTTCTCCTATGCAAATATTCCTCCTTTACGTCGGTCGAATGACTGGGGAAGGCGGAGCCTAGGAGGGATCATGTGACCAGCTTTGCTGGGCTCTTTGCCATTTCCTGTTGGGGAAGAGAATATCCCACAAGTAAGGATGACGCCGTGGACCGGACACACCGTTGGAGAAAGTAATTTATCAGGTAAACATAAATTCTGTTTTTCGTTTCAGTACTGGTTTGGCTTTCTACAACATGTAGATGAGTGTCCTGGGGTAAGTAAGTCTTATTTTCTGTGACACTCTAAGCTATGGTTGGGCACTTTTTTATAAAGTTCTAAATATATGTATTCAAACATTTATTTGCCTTGACTCAGGATGTTCAACTTTCCTTATTTCAGACAGTCAGTTTCATATTTGGGATAATGCATATGAATAAATCAATTTTTTCTTACCTTAAAATTTGACTTTTTCCCTGTGGGCTGTTAGGCTCGCAGGGGCTGAAAATGCTTCATTTTATTGCGTCATTCTTGGCACTGACTTTTGGCGCAAATTTTTTTTTCTGTTTCCGGCGTCATAAGTGTCGCCGGAAGTTGTGTCATTTTTTACGTTCTTTTGCGCCAAAAGTGTCGGCGTTCCGGATGTGGCGTCATTTTTGGCGCCAAAAGCATTTAGGCGCCAAATAATGTGGGCGTCTTTTTTGGCGCTAAAAAAATATGGGCGTCACTATTGTCTCCACATTATTTAAGTCTCATTATTTATTGCTTCTGGTTGCTAGAAGCTTGTTCACTGGCATTTTTTCCCATTCCTGAAACTGTCATTTAAGGAATTTGATAAATTTTGCTTTATATGTTGTTTTTTCTATTACATATTGCAAGATGTCCCACGTTGAAACTGAGTCAGAAGATACTTCTGTAAAATTGCTGCCTGGTGCTGGAGCTACCAAAGCTAAGTGTATCTGCTGTAAACTTATGGTATCTGTTCCTCCAGCTGTTGTTTGTACTGATTGTCATGACAAACTTGTTAATGCAGATAATATTTCCTTTAGTACTGTTACATTACCTGTTGCTGTTCCGTCAACATCTAATACTCAGAGTGTTCCTGATAACATAAGAGATTTTGTTTCTAAATCCATTAAGAAGGCTATGTCTGTTATTCCTCCTTCTAGTAAACATAAAAAGTCTTTTAAAACTTCTCATTTTTCAGATGAATTTTTAAATGAACATCATCATTCTGATTCTGATAATGGTTCTTCTGGTTCAGAGGATTCTGTCTCAGAGGTTGATGCTGATAAATCTTCATATTTATTTAAAATGGAATTTATTCGTTCTTTACTTAAAGAAGTCCTAATTGCATTAGAAATTGAGGATTCTGGTCCTCTTGATACTAAATCTAAACGTTTAGATAAGGTTTTTAAATCTCCTGTGGTTATTCCAGAAGTTTTTCCTGTCCCTGGTGCTATTTCTGAAGTAATTTCCAGGGAATGGAATAATTTGGGTAATTCATTTACTCCTTCTAAACGTTTTAAGCAATTATATCCTGTGCCATCTGACAGATTAGAGTTTTGGGACAAAATCCCTAAGGTTGATGGGGCTGTCTCTACTCTTGCTAAGCGTACTACTATTCCTACGGCAGATGGTACTTCCTTTAAGGATCCTTTAGATAGGAAAATTGAATCCTTTCTAAGAAAAGCTTACTTGTGTTCAGATAATCTTCTTAGACCTGCTATATCTTTAGCGGATGTTGCTGCAGCTTCAACTTTTTGGTTAGAAGCTTTAGCGCAACAAGTAACAGATCATAATTCTCATAGCATTATTATTCTTCAACATGCTAATTTTATTTGTGATGCCATCTTTGATATCATTAGAGTTGATGTCAGGTATATGTCTCTAGCTATTTTAGCTAGAAGAGCTTTATGGCTTAAAACTTGGAATGCTGATATGTCTTCTAAGTCTACTCTGCTTTCCCTTTCTTTCCAGGGTAATAAATTATTTGGTTCTCAGTTGGATTCTATTATCTCAACTGTTACTGGAGGGAAAGGAACTTTTTTACCACAGGATAAAAAATCTAAAGGTAAATTTAGGTCTAATAATCGTTTTCGTTCCTTTCGTCACAACAAGGAACAAAAGCCTGATTCTTCATCCTCAGGAGCGGTATCAGTTTGGAAACCATCTCCAGTCTGGAATAAATCCAAGCCTTTTAGAAAATCAAAGCCAGCTCCTAAGTCCACATGAAGGTGCGGCCCTCATTCCAGCTCAGCTGGTAGGGGGCAGATTACGTTTTTTCAAAGAAATTTGGATCAATTCCGTTCACAATCTTTGGATTCAGAACATTGTTTCAGAAGGGTACAGAATTGGCTTCAAGATAAGGCCTCCTGCAAAGAGAGTTTTTCTTTTGATACCAACATTCAAAATGGTAACTGTAAGGACTATCCTGCCTTTTGTTCAGCAAGGGCATTATATGTCTACAATAGATTTACAGGATGCATATCTGCATATTCCGATTCATCCAGATCACTATCAGTTTCTGAGATTCTCTTTCCTAGACAAGCATTACCAGTTTGTGGCTCTGCCGTTTGGCCTAGCAACAGCTCCAAGAATTTTTACAAAGGTTCTCGGTGCCCTTCTGTCTGTAATCAGAGAACAGGGTATTGTGGTATTTCCTTATTTGGACGATATCTTGGTACTTGCTCAGTCGTCACATTTAGCAGAATCTCATACGAATCGACTTGTGTTGTTTCTTCAAGATCATGGTTGGAGGATCAATTTTCCAAAAAGTTCATTGATTCCTCAGACAAGGGTAACCTTTTTAGGTTTCCAGATAGATTCAGTGTCCATGACTCTATCTTTGACAGACAAGAGACGTCTAAAATTGATATCAGCTTGTCGAAACCTTCAGTCACAATCATTCCCTTCGGTAGCCTTATGCATGAAAATTCTAGGTCTTATGACTGCTGCATCGGACGCGATCCCCTTTGCTCGTTTTCACATGCGACCTCTTCAGCTCTGTATGCTGAACCAGTGGTGCAGGGATTACACAAAGATATCTCAATTAATATCTTTAAAACCGATTGTACGACACTCTCTGACGTGGTGGACAGATCACCATCGTTTAGTTCAGGGGGCTTCTTTTGTTCTTCCGACCTGGACTGTAATTTCAAAAGATGCTAGTCTGACAGGTTGGGGAGCTGTGTGGATTTTTTTCAGCTATTGAACATAGCAAGATGAGGTTGAAAAAAAGACCGAAGTCCATAGAGTTCAACATATCTAATATAAATAAATCTAATATACTTACAAAAAAGCTCCAGTTGATCTTAAATTAATCCCATTAAAATGTGTCCTATTTAATACAAGCAATCCTGTATCTAAGGTATTGGCATTCACTACCTCCTTTGGTAATGAGTTCCACAATTTTATTGCTCTTACAGTGAAAACGTTTAGTTGCTGTAGATTAAATCTCCTTTCCTCCAATCTTAAATTGTGACCTCTTGTCACAAACCATTTTCTTGGAATAAACAGAGCTTCTGCCATCTCTGTATATGGGCCTTAAATATATTTATATAAAGTAATCATGTCACCTCTCAAGCGCCTTTTTTTTTTTTAGAGAATACAGACCCAGTTTGGCTAACCTCTCTTCATAGCTTAATTTGTCCATTCCCATTATTGGCTTTGTGGCCCTTCTCTGAACTTTCAAGATTGTGTACCTAGAACTACACTCCATACTTAAGTCGAGGTATTTACTTACTAGGGATTTATATAGGAACATAATTATGCTTTCCTCCCTTGAATCAATGACTCCTTTTTTTTTTTAATTTTATTTTTTTATTCATGCTAGTATCTTATTAGCCTTAGAACTTATGCATTTTGCACCCATCTTTAGCTTGTTATCTATTACTACTCCCAAATCCCTTTCCTCCTCTGTTTGGCTAAGTCTAGTCCCATTTAAATAATACATTGCCTTCTTATTTTTACTTCCAAAATGTAGAACCTTGCATTTTTCCATATTAAATCTTGTTTTTCATTTACCTGCCCATACTTCTAATTTTTGCAGATCCCCTTGTAACGCTAGTACATCCTGCTTTGACCTAATGACCTTCGACAACTTTGTATCATCTGCAAAAATAGAGAAGTTGCTATTTAATCCTTGCTCCAAGTCATTAATAAAAATATTAAAAAGAACAGGTCCCAGTACTGATACCTGGGGGACTCCACTGATCAACTTTGTCCAATCTGAGTATGATCCATTTACTGAGATAGTGATGGATACAGCGCCAAAAGGCTTAGGGGTGGTAGACACAAAGAGAGAGTAGGAATTAAAATATAATTTATAATATATATATATATAGTTTATTACAATAAAAAATTTACTAATATAGGAGAGTAAAAATAATAAAGATATATGACTACGCTGCGTGATGAATAACTTCTCCCTACATGGGAGATTCTAAGGCAGATATAGAAATGGATGCATATAAAACAAGAAACAAATGCAAGTAGAGGTCTGTACCCAGTAAAATACCAACTGTAGCTTATTTAATAGATACAGACCCTGTCTAAAATCGGTCTAAAATGTTAGCACACAATTATAAAAAGTAGGTTAAAAGCAGCTAATTGCTGGTTGAGGTATAAAAAAAAGGCCAAAAGAGATATAAAAATCAATAAAAAACGAAAAAATCAAAATAAAAAAATTGATGTTCAACAAAGGTTCGTGAGAAAAAAGTGTTAGTGAAAAATATAGTCAGTGAAAAATAATAATAGCAGTCACTTTGTAATCCAAATGCAAAAAACTCCAAATCAATTCAAAGCATATCAATTCAAGAGGTGTATAAGTAGAAACCTTGGAGCCAAATGAATCCTTGGTGGCAATCAGCTGCTTCTTTAACGTCCCAGTGGATTCCTAAAATCAAAATTAGAACATAGCGTAACACAATTTATAAGTACTCAAAATAATGGAAAGGTGCTTACCAATGGGTCTACGCGTGTCGGTCCTCAGTGGACCTTTTATTGAATTGATATGAATACCTCTTGAATTGATATGCTTTGAATTGATTTGGATTTT